>NC_140969.1:2651823-2794323 GCF_056783735.1 Eptatretus burgeri
AGTCTACAATCCACCAAGGATTGCTCAATCAAAAGCTGAACCTGGCAGTGTTCACGCGGGAAGGCAGGAAAACAGGAAAACACTTCTTACATTTAACAGGGGGTTTATTTACCAAATAAATATGGGGAATGAGGAAGGACAGAAAGATCAACAAACTGTACAGATCTGGCAGTTATTAAAAAAAAAAGCAAGAAAAGGAGCTGATACTACTCCAGGCATCCACCTTTTGGGTGGTATGAGGAATAGCTCTGTGAAGTATCGAGTCTAAGTTTTCAACGTGTTTATTTTTTTTTTTTTTTGAAATACCGCATACACAAGCCAAGCTATTAAGATGGTTGCCATGGCAACATATTTCATCCATTCTCCGCCGTGATATTATCAGGTTGAGATAATGTCATGAGGAATTATGAAAGTTAAATGTTCAACGGTTTTTGAAATATCACATACACAAAAGTACATGGACAGATAATCAGTCAGACAGAGCTCATTTCAATGTCCCCTATCTCCAACCTTGTCGGAGGGGCTGGGGACAAGAAGGAGAAGAAGGAGCATGCAACCTTGTACACAGGATAAGGCCGAACCTACGAGTGGTGCTGAAATACCAGATTCGCACACGATGAACAAAGAGGCAGATGAGACCTTGCAGTAGGCATGATCCAGTGGTGTGCGGGTTGCCTGCACACTGATGTGGCTCTGGACGGTGAATGTCAGGAGTGATGCGGTGGAGGCGAGGGAATGTGATGAAGATGGCGGCCAAACAGACGAAAGGAGAGCGATGTTACTCTCTTCGAGGACCGGCTCCAAAACTTCCGCACGCAGGTGCGGTTATGGCCCTCGTGAATTCTGTCACCGCCCTCCTGCACGGCGAGTCCCTGTTGATGGCCACCCGCTGCTTGTGGGTGGGGTCATCTTCCGGGCCTTTCCGTCCTGTGGAATAAAAACATTCCACCTTCCTCCAAGTCTCCACAGCAGACCTCGCCACCACGGCTTACGTGGGCTGCTGGCGAAACAGTTTGTAATGGTCATTCCTCGGAAAGCACAATGCGCTTTCCAGTGTGCTTTTGGTGTTAAATGCCACAAATTCTCACCCGACCTCATCAGAAAACAGGAGATTTTACACACCGTTCTTCCCATTCTGCTTTCTGATGGACGTCCACTACCTCCTCCGTGTACATTTAACAAGACGACTTACTCTAAAAAAAAAAAAAAGAATTCCTTGTTACAAGAATAAATCTAACTTACGTGATCACACAATCCATACTATTCTTTACACGATCTACCTATGGTCTCCCCTCCCCACCCCTTTCCACGTAACAAAATAATTTGCTGTGAAAACCCATAACCTTTAAAGTTTAAAGGATGCTATGTCATAAAAGTTAAAGAAGAGTCAGATTTTCCATAGAATGATTATTCCTGATAATCCTGCAAACGTTCACTTTGTATCTTTTCATATAGATAAAAAATATCGATTTTTATTGTTTTGGTACACAAAGTCGAGGCTCATAGAAGGTTAAAGGTAACACCCAGACAGTAGGGGAGGATCGAATGCAACAAGTGCGAGAATTGATTTGCGATACTTGCCCCCTTCGGATGTGATATTTTCCAAGTCCAAAAAGGGCATAACTCTGTGAAAAATTGACGAAACTCCCTGAAACTTGAACTTGTTCTGTAACTTATTATAATAAAGTCATGTGCCGAGTTTGGGTTGAATATTTTGAAGGGTATGGGAAACGAGTCTGAAAAACCACAGGTGAGACGAATGGATGGAAAGCAAACCTACAATCCCCTCCAGTGAAACTGGTAGGGGGCTAATAAGGGGAGGATTGTACGGGGGAGAAGAGAGAATGGGGAAGGAAATGGCAACATGCAAATCTTATCGGGAGGGGGAAAAGGATTAATGAGGATAGACCGGATAATGGGTCTGGATAGAGGATGACCGGAGGAGATGACGTACGACCGACCTGAAACCGCCTTGGAGGGAAAAGTGGGATTGAACAGGCTGAGTAAGGAAGTTCCACAAGTGGGATTAATGAGGTACAAAAGAGTGGAGGTGTATAAAAGCTAACTATAAACAAAATAAATTCAATTTAAAGTTATCATGTAATTGTTCACTTGAAGGTTTTTTGTTTTTTTTCTTTTTCTTTACAGAAGTCAAGGCTCATGGAAAGGTTAAAGGACAGATTGTAATAGGTGAACGGGTTGATAGGGAGGGATGCAGGCAGTCAAAATGCACAGATGCATGAGATTATGAAGGTGGTGGGGTTGAGTTTCAGAACAATTTATCAGAAGGTATGGGGGATGTTTTGAGGTGGTAACGAGCAGCAGTCTTGAAGGAATGGATGCAAGAGGATGAGATAAGACATGAAAAGAGTCTTTTACTCATTCAAGAGAAAAGTGGGATGAAAGAATGGTGGTGAGTATTAAGCTTGGACCTGGGGAGGGTGATGAGGTGTGCTATTTCTGGAGAAAGTGACTTGGGGAGGAGGTGGGTGTGAGCAGAGAGGGCAAGTCGAGGGAGATTATAGGAGAGGCCAAAGAAACTGCAAGACCTCAAACCTTCCTTTGATGAGTGAGAAACAGACCATGGGACTTGGTGTCCTGCTGAGATACATATCCCTGCTTCATTGCTCTTCAAAGTGCCACCGATTTAAAATGAGATGCATTTCATTGTTCTTACCTTAATTCCTTGCAAGAAAGTAATAACTTCATCATTGTTACTTTATTTATTATTATTTATTTTTGACAGAAGCTGAGGAAGGGCTGGGTGGAGATCGGGGGTGCTCAAGAGAGGAAGAAACTAATGATGAGTTGGTGAGACCAAGTTAATTTGTTTTTGTGCTGTGTCTTTGCAGACATGCACTGGCAAGAAACAAAAAAGTTGTGGTTGCGGGTTGCGTACCCCAGGCTCAGCCGCAACTCGGCTACATCAAGGGTCTCAGTGTCATTGGGGTATGGCCTATTGGAGTTGTGGGTTCGCATTTTGGAATGATGCTTGTTGAGCTACATTTTAACAAATTGTCAAATGTTTCACTTTTCACTTGTATTGCGTGTGTTTCACTTGTATGAATTCCAAAAGTGCTGGACAGACCAAGTTGATAAACATGGGAAGGTTTTAGGCAGTAAGAAAAACATTTGTAGTTCAGGGAGTGGAGAGGATCGCAATTCTCTCTCTGTAACTATGGATGGTGGATGTGCTCTGCCCCGAAGGAAAGAGACCGTCCACGAGACGAGGCAGGTAGAGGGAATATCAGGGATTGGAAAGACAGGAGGGCCCCGCGGCTTGTGAAGCGACCTCATTTGGTGTTGACAAGACTGCTCGGAGTCCGTAGGACTGGGATTCCGATCTATGTCCGGGGTGGGGGAAGTTCCTATCCTAACTTCTTCCCCACTAGGTACCACCCTCGGCTCGCCTCCAAGTACATGTTCCACACCTTCCACCATTCTCTGGACGTCTGCCATTTTCTGTCCACTTTTCCGGAACATGCTAAATTTTGCAACAGCTAAACCATGCTTTGTGCGCTTAAATGTTCCATTTTTATTTATCCTTGGGGAAAATGATGGGATGAATCCCACACTCCCGATACCAGTTGTGTGGAGTTTGGATCCCAATGCTGGCTCCAACTGCTTTGTTGAAAGACAATCCGTTAACACGGTCCGACCGAGCCGGGAGTACAAGAACCCCACCAATGACCAAAACATGTTGAAGTACGACATTCATTTAATTATAGGATTCCCAAAGGTGCACGCAAACAAAGCTGAACCTGGCAGCAAAACTCATGCAAAAGAAAAAAGGCGGGAAGACGCTTCTCATCATTAAAACGGGGTTCTTAAAAGAGAACATGGGGATAAGGGTAGACAAGACGCTATGAATAATACAGGACGAACCAAGTGATCAACAGACACAACTAGGAACGAGGGACTTGCAAACACATGTACAGGGAGGGAAATGATGTCAAACCCCCGAATGACGCCGATTACTGGATTCGCACAACTAAGGGGAACAAGCGAAGACTTTAGCAGGCACGAAGCTGGTGGCGTGGTTCCTTCAACTGTTCGTAATGGTGGTTTTCTTAAAACGCATAGCGCTTTCTTGATGCTTTTGGTGTTGTCCTCGACCTGACCTCGCCTACAAACAGGAGGTTTTGCACGATACCATCATGCACTATCTGCTTTATAAGGAAGCTCACTGCCTCCTCGTTGCATGCCCTAACAAAACCCTAACCCTAACAAAACCCTAACAAAGCACGACGTATTCCTTCACAAATAGCTAACAAAGGAGGAAATCTAACTCATTGGATCACGTGGACGAAACGATTTTTATTACAATCTACCTAGGGATGCTCCTTCCACCCTCCCCTCCCCCCTCTTCCACATAACAATATTGTAATATTTGTGGAATATAAATGTCAGGTGCTGAATTGTTTAGATAGGTACCCATGAGGAAGGCTGTTTTCATGGTGCAAGATTCCTTTAGTGGTGGTTTGCTTCTTCTTCTTTCATATGCAGCACAAGGCTGTGGGGTAGCATCATTGACTGAGGGTGTAGCTGTAAATGCTGATGCAGTGCCCTCTGTAGGTTGGGACAGGAATTTGTCATTTGTCCAGGGTGCTGGCGATAGGATAGCTCACCTACTCTTCACAAAGGGCACCGTTTGATCTTACGACCACCAATTAATGTCGACAGATGCAATGCCGAGGTTAACGTCCATCCGAGAGACGGCACACACATTGATGAATCGAGCTGTCTGTGAAACACCTGGATGACGTTTATCGCTGGGTCAGGATTCAAACCCAGGCTAGACAGCTTGGAGGTGAATGTGCGTACCTCTGGGCCATTCTGTGGGCTCGTGGTTTGCAGAAAATATTCATTGTTGATTTTTTTTTTTAACCATAATTTTACTTCAGGAGTAGTAACTGGACCAAAAAAAATGGCGACATCAATCTCGGATACGTTAATTTGGGTGGATATTGAAGGCTCTAAGTGATGCTTACAATGTCAGGCATGCTGTTTTCTGGAGGAAATAGCTTCTTACAGATATTGCTTATAATCTTCCTGTCGATTCCTCATCATGCGTTTTAATTTGTTTGAAATTTTGTTCAGGTGCAGCAAATCGATCGTGTTGTGGAGGTCGTGGAAGAAACCCTGAAAGGTGAAAATTGTGAACCATTCATTTTGAGGAAACATCTTATCAACTCGGGAATTCATTGAGAGGATGTAACATTTCATAATGAGCGATATATTGCTCTATTCTACCGACAGATGCATTAATAGACACGGTTACATCATGCCATGCTGTGCTATGTCCTGGATGCATATGTGTCCTCGGTGGCGTCTCCATATGAGCTCGGCAAAACCCTAAATCAGCGATCACTCAGTAGTTCAATTTACTTAATTTACAGAGGATTCAGAAAGTATTCACACCCCTTGATTGTTTTCACATTTTGTTGTGTTGCAGCCTGAATTTAAAATGCATTAAAATCTATTAAAAAAAATTGTCATTGATCTACACAAAATACCTCATAATGACAAAATGAAAACATGTTTTTTGAAATTTCCGCCTCGGTGGCGTCATAGGTAGAGCCTCCACCTCGGTGGCGTTATAGTTAGAGCGTTTGCCTCGGTGGCGTTATAGTTAGAGCGTCCGCCTTGGTGGCGTTATAGTTAGAGTGTCTGCCTCGGTGGCATTATAGTTAGAGCGTCTGCCTCGGTGGCGTTATAGTTAGAGCGTCCGCCTTGGTGGCGTTATAGTTAGTGTCTGCCTCGGTGGCGTTATAGTTAGAGTGTCTGCCTCGGTGGCGTTATAGTTAGAGTGTCTGCCTCGGTGGCGTTATAGTTAGAGCGTCTGCCTCGGTGGCGTTATAGTTAGAGCGTCTGCCTCGGTGGCGTTATAGTTAGAGCGTCTGCCTCGGTGGCGTTATAGTTAGAGCGTCTGCCTCGGTGGCGTTATAGTTAGAGCGTCTGCCTCGGTGGCGTTATAGTTAGAGTGTCTGCCTCGGTGGCGTTATAGTTAGAGCGTCTGCCTCGGTGGCGTTATAGTTAGAGTGTCTGCCTCGGTGGCGTTATAGTTAGAGCGTCTGCCTCGGTGGCGTTATAGTTAGAGCGTCTGCCTCGGTGGCATCATAGTTAGAGCGTCCGCCTTGGTGGCGTCATAGTTAGAGCCTCCACCTCGGTGGCGTCATAGTTAGAGCCTCCACCTCGGTGGCGTTATAGTTAGAGCGTCTGCCTCGGTGGCGTTATAGTTAGAGCCTCCACCTCGGTGGCGTCATAGTTAGAGCGTCCACCTCGGTGGCGTTATAGTTAGAGCCTCCACCTCGGTGGCGTCATAGTTAGAGCGTCTGCCTCAGTCGCATCATAGTTAGAGCCTCCACCTCTGCAGCATCATAGTTAGATCCTCCGCCTCAGTGGCGTCATAGTTATAGCGTCCGCCTCGGTGGCATCAAAGTTAGAGCATCCGCCTTGGTGGATTCATAGTTAGAGCATTCGCCTCGGTGGCGTCATAGTTAAAACGTCGTGCTGCTTCCTTGCTTGATGCTCAGCATTGAAACAGATAGAGGATGGGCAAACAACCATTAGATGGTAACAATAGCGCAGGTTCTGATGGGGCTAATGGCCTCCCTCCTGCATCAAAATTTCTTGTAAGGGAACATTACATGGTCTAGGCTTGTGGAAGAGCAATTTCACACAAGTCAGGACACAACATAACAAAAAGGCACAGCAGGAGAAAGGGGAAACACCAACATCAGGGCGGAGGGAGAAAGTAGACGGAGACAGACAAACAAGGGATGCAGGTAATGATGAGGGGTAAGGGAGAACGCAAAGGATGGACAATATGGATACATAAGTGAAATTGTGTTTGACCAGTTTGTGATTTTGTGAAGGTCTGAGGAGTAGAGGGGGAAGATGTTTCTGTCTGTCTAAAGGATGAGAAATGTCCCTGCAGAGTGTGGAGTCGTGAATTGTAAATTATAATAATAATAAAACAACAACAATAATAATAAAATAATTATAAAAGAAATGTGAAAACATGAAGCACGAATGTCGAGGCAGGTCACACTTTATGACCCCACGAATACGTGGGGTCTGCAAATAGTGAATCTGCAAAATGCGGGGTCCAACAGTATTCGTCAGGTAGACATGCACTTTCTGAACATTTAAGTCTTTTTATTTTTAAGGTATCACGAATACTTTCAGAGTTACAGTTGAACACGTTTTGTTGATCAGTGATACTTTTATGTGGTTTTGGTGGCCATTTTGTTTTTCAATTTTGACGGTCAAAAACCAATATTTCAGCTTTATATCCTTCCCCCCACCCCCCCTATAATCTGCACACCTGTATCAAGTTAGAAAGACTGGATACCAACCTTGTTAAACTTTTTCAGAAATTTGCCAAAGTTGAGAGTTCAGACCCATGGTCATTGCAGATTGTTTGCTTGATGCTTTCTGCTCCCTGTTCATTACCGGCATGAGAAAATTCCGCGAATTCGCGGAATTTCGCGAATTTATTCACCCAGGAACGTTCCTGAGTTAAGCGCAAATCCGTTGAGAAAAAATAGGGGGCATGGGGGGGGGGGGGTTAAGTCAATTGTTGGGAGTGATTTCACGCTGCCGACGATCTTTATAAAAAAAAGTATTCCAAGGTCCCTCATACAGATTCCCGGCACTCTGCACTGACGTCATTGCCAGATTCATTAACATAACATTCGGACCACCTCGCCGCATTACTCCTGAAACTGTCACAGCAGCATTAATCGAGCCAGCCTAGAGGCGTGGTGTTCCGAGTGTGCGAGGCCAAGGTCGCTTCTAAAACATGGCCACATTCAGTAGCCGCAGGCTGTCCCGGGATTGTGATGCTTGTTTGGCTGCACTAATTGACGAGACTTGCAAGAATTCCTGGAAGTGGGAATGGCTGGAGCGTATGCCATGCGGTACGGTGGCTTGTGGGGCTTTCATTCAAAAGATAGCCCAGCCAGGAAAGGCTGTATGCACATGGTGCTCAAAGGAGATTGTTTATGGAGGACGTGGGTACAAGTCATTGGAATCCCATGCGGAGAGCAAGAAGCATCGTGATATTCAGAGGAATCCGGGCATCCAATTACAGTCTTCCTGGTAAATATAGCCTTGGGCTTTATACATGTACAGTTATCAGTATACATGTACACAGTAGACATCTATACTCTCAATGTAGTGTAGTGTGGTGTGGTGCACTTTCACTACAGTAATAAATTATGTGAATTGGCAAGCAAGCCACAACTCAGAATTGGGTCAATCTTGTTTACCAACCAATAGTACCTGGCAATGACTAATAGTCTGAGGCTTAGTGTAATCACTGTACTGGTCACTGTATTCACTTTCTGAAGCACGTATTATAAATGGTGATTGGCTTTTCTTTTTTTACTCTGCATTGGCTTTGGGATTTGCTTTTTCTCCAGGTGTTTCCTCACCTTCTGCTACCTCTTGCACTGCTGCTTCTACTGCCCCCATCCCCTGTACACCGATGCATGCTGTACCAATAGGTGACAGGGTATCCAATGCTCAAGCAATGGTCCTTGCCTTCCTCGCACAGCATTCCCTACCATTCAGCCTTCACCCTGAACTGATAAGCCTGGCCAAAGCACTCAACCTGGATGCAAAGGCCCTTGGTCAGCTCACAATGGACAGGACATCTGCTTCCTACAAGCTTAGGTTTGGACAAGGACATACCGTACATCACCAGTTGATATCAGCACTGCAGAGGGAATACTTCTCTCTGAACATTGATGAGTCAACAAGCACAAACCATCAGAGGGTCTTATGTGTCCTGGCAAAGTTACAACAGCCCACTGCATAAGCAGGTCATAGTGCAGCATCTCAAGTCCCTTGTTGTGATCAAAGTGGACAGTGCCTCATTGCACCAGAAACTGGTTGACTTGTTGAAGAAGTATTAGCTACCTTGGAAGAACTGCATATCCATCCTCATGGACTCCTGCTCAGTCATGCGGGGATCCAAGTCAGGAGTCGAAGTTCGCATCAGGGAAAACAATGCCCCACACATGTTGGACATAGATGGGGACTCCTGTCACCATGCTCACAATGCGTCCAAGAAGCTGAGCGACCTATTCGACAACTTCGCAGAGCGCATGCTCTCTGACATCTACAATGACTTCAAGTGGTCACCTGACTTAAAGCAGTTCTTGCAGGAAATCTGTGGGCTGATTGGTGTCAGGTATACCATGCCAGAGCGGTATGTCAGTCACAGGTGGCTCTCTGTGTATGATGTCAGTGTTGACACTCTGCGGCTGTGGGATTCCTTTGTTGTCTTTTACTTTGGCTTCCTCTCTCAAGATGATCGCACACACTACTTGTCACGGGTTGTGGAGGTCTACCATCACAGGCACGTAGACACAAAAGCCAAGGAGAGAATACGCCAGATCCATGATGTTCTGAAGAAGAAGAATATGACCAAAGATGGCAAGGCACGAAAGGAGCGTATACTGCAGCCAGTCTTCCACAAGAAGAAATTGATGAGATTGATATTGATGTTCTATACATCAGTGTTCCCGCTACTGAAGAAGTACGTCCTCCTGTTTGAGATGAAGGCCCCACTGATCCACAAGCTCAATGACCAGCAGGTGGACCTTGTCCGAGAGTTCATGGCCTGCTTTGTCAAACCTGAGAAGCTGCCATCCTCAGGCAAGAGACTTCAGACCCTCGACCTGGATGAGAAAGCGAACCTGCTACAAGTGAAGAAGATGTTTCTTGGAGTTGGTGTGTCTGAGATTGTCAACACTGCCCATAGTGGAGATGGAGAAGTGCATGACTTCTTGCAGAGTGTGGAGAAGGCCTATGTGACATGTGGAAAGTACCTCGAGAAGAAAATGCCCCTGTATAATGCTGTCCTCAGAAGTGCCTCAGCAATTGATCCACTCAGCAGAGGGCACACTGTCAACCAGGAGCAGCTCCTGAAGTTGCCACACCTGGTGACAAATGTCCTTGCACCAGAGGAATGTGATGCCTTTGAACTGGAGGTTCGGAGTTTCCAGATCGACTCTAGCCTGCCACCAGCTCAGGAAGATGTCTGCTCGCATCGACGACTGGTGGACCAAGGTCTTTGAAGGTGGAAAGTACCCCCTTCTCTCAAGAATGGTGAAGGCTCTGCTGTCCTGCTTCCATGGGCCACAAGTTGAGAGTGCCTTCAATCTCATGGGAGATGTCTTGGATGTCAGATCACACCGACTAAACATGGAGACCTACAGCGCAGTGATGGGTGTCAAGTACAATCTTCGATCATCAGGGAAAACTGCAGTGGAGTACTACAGGAGGACTGACAAACTGCACAGTCCCATATACCTAGACATGTGCAAGAACATGAGGGGAGCCTACAAAACCTACAAGGCAGAACTGGCAGACAGGAGGGACAAAGAAGAAGAAAGAAGGCGAGAAGTGGGTGCACCTGCTCTCAGTAAGTTGACCAAGCGCAAGACCAAAGAACTGACTGAGAAGGCTGCAAAGAAGGCAAGACTTTCCCACTAACGTGCAAGCAAGAAAAAGCACAACCTGAACCAAAAGCCAAACACGTGAACAATGTTCAGTGGTTAGGCGCCTGTCGACATTATCGACTCAAGAACTCAACAACTAGTGGATGCAACAGTGTTACCAATTGTGAACTTATTATGCAAACTTTTCGTGCAACTTGTTATCAATTATTGTCAACTTATTATGCAAACTTATTATTCAACTTGGTATCAATTATTGTCAACTTTGTTTCATTTGCTATAAAGACAATGAAAGAATATTATCCTACAGATTGATTCATGATTTGTACAATGAATTTTGACAACAATTTACATTACAACATTGATTAATAAGATGCAAGATTAATCATTTGCAAGATGAATTTCATGTCTTCAATGATTGTCTTCAGTGCTTTTACCCTGTTAACAAGGTCAACAATATACACAATCCTCTTAAAAGGGACCAGGAAATGCAGTAGAATGCATGTGAGAACACCTGGAACCTTTAGCGTTCGGGGGCCTAGGTGGCCCCCGAACCCCGGCCTAAGATTTTTTTCGCCTCGGCCCATCGTTTTTTTTCAGCTAATTTTTTTTTTTAGACTTACTCTCATGCTTGTAGTTAACCTGATGACTGTGATGATGACAAGACAAACTCCTTTTTCACCAAGTGTATATTTTGCCCTGTTTTTCATTTCAAAAATCATCCTGTCGATGCACACAGAGATCAAACTTTCCTTTCCCAGGGCACATGGTGAGATTGCTTGGAAAGAAGAAAGTGAATGGTCAAAGAGTCGGAGGTGCTCGCCTCGATCTGCCAAAGATCCGCCGTAACCCACTGATCGAGATAATCTCAATCAATACAGGGTACGCCTCAATCTCCCAATAACAAAAAATCTCAACAATACCTTCTTTTTTTTTTGAAGTTTTATTTTCTCATTTTAAAAATGACATTTTTGTGTTGAAATTAAAATTATGTGATCAAAACCCGTTTCATTACCGCCAGGACCGAAGGTGGATGGAGTTTATGTTTTCACCCACTTGTTTGTTTGTTTGTTTGTTTTTTTGCCAAGTATGTTGGTCTGTTGCGTCTGTCTGTCTGTCTGCCACAATTCTTGGCCACAGTTTTCAAGCAATCGTTTTGAATTTTTTTTGTGGATGGAGGTGAACAGCCAAGGACAGCAAGGCTTAATTTTGGTGAAGATCCGAATCCAGATCCGGATCTGAGAATTTTTTTTGTGATTCTTCGTCATTGAGAGATCGGGCCAAACATGATGTATCGCACAATATCTCTAAAGATTATGGATGGATTCAGACGAAACTTGGTGGACAGGTTGGATGTCTGACAAGGACTAATTGCTTCGATTTTGGTGAAGATCCGAATCTGGATCCGGATCCGGATACGAGAATTATTTCATTTTTAATGTGATTCTTCACCATTGAGAGATGGGGCTAAAAACTTCGTACAGTGCTTATAGAAAGTCTCCACCCTTTTCTAAATTTCCATGTGAGACTCTGACAAGGGATCTGAGATGGTGATTTAATTCCTTTGGTACTTTCACAAAATCCTTGGCTTTCGCTGGTCGGACTTTGTGTCCAACGAGCGGTTGCTGAGAGAGACTCAAATGAGATTTGTTACCTGCATAGTCCGTGAACGTCAGCTGTGGATGTATGGACGTGTGGCTCATTTTCCTGATGCTGATCCTGTTCACCAGATTCTCTCAGCGAGGGAGCCTCGTGAGTGGAGGAGGCCAATGGGCCGACCACGTGCCTTGTGGTTGCAGCAGGTTGATCAGAATCTCAAGGATGTGGGGATGGGCCAGGCATTTGCCTGGGGGATGGCCAGACAAGAGGTACCTGGAGTACTGGCGGAAAGTGGACGCAGCGACGCGCTGCTCCGGTGCGTGTTCCCATACCTGACCTGAACTGACCGTCAACCCATTTGAGCCAATGAGTGTAAACTTGCGATACTTCAAACTCAGAGAGAACTTTACATGCACTCTTTGTGATGGTTCGTCATGCCCAGGTAATGTAAATGACTGACAAAGGGAACTGTTTCCACGAAAGATTGCAATGATACAAATCCTACCACCAACACAGGCTGCTTTGATTGAACATAGGAATCAAAGTATTTATCAGTATCTGGCCGAGGTGTTTGGAAGCTGAGCAGAACTTGCCTAGTCCAGAGAGATTTGGTTGGATTTAAAAGGACAGTCCAATGGCAATCACTTTGGACCACACCACCAGATGCCTCAAAAAGTTGCCGGCAACTGATCAAGTGTAGTTGCAACACCGAACCTATATGTACCAGAAGACGTGTTTTTCGAAGTACATGACTCAAGTGCACAGCATTGTGCCAGTGTAGAGGCTTCCTTTGCAATGACTGAAATGTTGAGAAGCTTTGACAGTAAAAGTGCTGTTTCAGATTTACAGGAAACATTACAAACTGCAAGGGGTAAACAAGAAGGGAATACAGTGTACTTACTGTACAGCACATGCACAGTCGAGCTCAAATGTGTGTTTACGCACGTCTGGGGTGGTGGTTGTTTCTGGGACACAGTTTGAAAGTTTTTTATTTGTGATACCGACTGAAATGAAAACGAGAGATGAACCTTCAGAGTGTAGGCTTTATTCCATTTGATTGGAGCCGCTTCTACGGGGTCGCCAGGGAATACAGACGCAGCATGGAGTACATAAGCAGTAATGTATACACGTGCAACTAATCACCGCAAAATAAATCAGTATAAGCACGGAGTCCGATATACTCTCAATTCTCACCATTCAACGAGCACCAAGTGAACCGCCGACATAAAACGACAATGCCCCTGGGACAATCACCCCCGACCGTGCCGAACCTCAGCTTTATCTCTTCTGTGCTCGAGCCGGGCAACATGTGATCACACGTCACGACCTTCAATTCACCACATTCTCCCCGTCTTTAAAATGTAACTAGAGGCCCAACTAACGCACCATGATTACTTCAGCACTATAGCAGTATACATTTCAAGCAACGTGAACTATTTAAACTACAGAAGCATACATGCCAAGCAGTGAGGATTATTTTGAGTTGTAGGAGCATGGTAATGAGCATCGATATATTATGTAACGAGCATATAGGAGCATGAGCATCGAGGATGCCGATAATCCCCTTTACAGATTGAGTTGGCGAGGGGGTATTATTTGTCGACCTCTCCGGGAGTTGATGGCGGTTTCACTTGAGGAAGGCTTCCGATCCTTTTGGTGAGCCTCGATTCGTGCCGGAGATGACTCCCCGATCGCTCTCGGGTGGAACGCGGCAGCTCCGTCGTCACCCTTCTCGGGTGGAGTCCCTTTGGGGGGGGACACCTGGGGAGGGGATGTCAGAAGGAGGTGTGCCAAATGGTGGTGTACCTGCGGGAGGAGTACCTGAGGGAGCCAAATGGCGAACCGACACAGTGGTCTCCCTGCCATCCGGGAGCCTGACATGAGCATACTCTGGATTAGTATCGATGAGTTCGACCTCTTCCACCATGGGTTCATACTTGCTTTGTCGTACCGGGCGTTTCATGAACACTGTTCCGGGATGGGTTAGCCAGTTGGGCACCGATTGGCCGTCAACATAACGCCGCTGGTGAGTAAACATTCGTTCGTGAGGAGTTGCATTGGTGGACGTGCAGAGCAAAGAGCGTATGGAATTCAGAGCGTCGAGAAGGGTAACCTCCCACCGCTCGGGCCCCAGTCCTCTCGATTTCAGCGCCAGAGTTACGGCTTTCCAAATAACTCCATTATATCGTTCCACCTGCCCCCGTACCCTGTGGGTTGTAACCCGTCGTTCGACTAGTTGCTATGCCGTGCTCTAATAGGAATTGTTTTAGCCCGGCCGACATGAAACACGGCCCTCTGTCTGAATGTATGTACGAAGGTTTCCCAAACATAGCGTAGAGGTCAGACAGACATTTCACGACAGTGCCCAAGGTCATATCCGAGCACGGAAATGCGAAAGGGAACCTTGAATATTCATCAACAACAGTGAATATGTATCTGTTGTCTGTCTCGGTCGGCAGGGGCCCTTTGAAGTCAATGTTTAGTCTCTCGAAGGGAGAAGTGGCCTTGATCAATCTGCCAGAAGCCGCGCCATAGAATCTGGGTTTTAGTTCAGCACAAACAGGGCATGAAGCATTCATTTGTTTAATATCTTCAATAGAATAGGGAAGGTTCTGTCTGCGCACGAAATGTGCCATTCTGGTTACCCCCGGGTGGCACAGAGACACATGGAGGTCTTGCAAAGCCCGACTGATTGTCGCCGAACAGTAGACCCGGGAGAAGGTGTCTGCAGCAGGGTTTTCCCTCCCGGGCCAGTAGACTATGTCGTAACTATAGCAAGCTAGGTCTATCCGCCATCTCATAATTTTTTCATTCTTAATTTTCCCGTTATTTTTCCCATCAAACATGAATGCCACGGATCGTTGGTCCGTAACGAGCGTGAAGTGGTTTCCCAGTAAATAATGTCTCCATTTACGCAGCGCTTCGACGATGGCGTACGCCTCCTTCTCTATTGCCGAGTGTCTCTGCTCGCTTCCAGAGAGAGTTCTCGAGAAGAACGCGACCGGCCGCCCAGACTGATTAAGCGTAGCAGCTATCGCGTGATCAGAAGCATCTGTTTCCACCACGAAGGGCACCGAGCTATCGATCGATAATACCACGGAATTACTGATATCATCTTTGAGGTTGTGGAAAGCTGTTACAACAGCGGCATCTGGTGGGAAGTTTTTGCAATGCACTAGGGGATGTATTTTCTCGGAGTATTGCGAAATCCATCTTGCATAGTAAGCGAACATGCCGATCACCCGGCGCATTGTCTGCAGGTCCTGAGGTGGGGGTAGCTCACGAAGTGGGCGCAATCGTTCAGGATCAGGCTTAATCGTGCCGTCGGCTATTGTGTAGCCGAGAAGGTCAATTGACCTTGCCGAGAATACGCATTTCTCGTAGTTGAGAATCAGATTATATTTTCTACCAATGCTCAAGAATCTGTCCAGATTCATGTCATGTTCCCCCTGATCCCTACCGCACACTGTGACATTGTCCACGTAAACAAAAGTGTCTTTGAGGTTTTCATCTGAGATGATGTCGTCCATAACCCGTTGGAAGCAAGCTACTCCATTCGTGACACCGAATGGAATCCTCCTGAATTGGTAGAGGTGCCTACCTGCCTGGAATGCGGTGTAAGGTTTGTCTTCCTCTCGGATGGGAATTTGATGATAGGCGCTTCACAAATCGATGGTGCTGAATATCTTATAATTGGCCACGCGTTCGACCATCTCGTCTATGCGCGGCAAAGGGTAGGCGTCGAGTTGGGTGAATCGATTGACCGTTTGGGAATAATCGGCAACCATTCGTTTCTTATGATTCTGGTTGGCGGTGACCAACACCTGTGCGCGCCATGGCGAATCGCTCGGTTCTATAATTCCTTCTTCCAGTAATCGCTTGGTTTCTGAGGTGATGAAATTCATGTCAGCAGTGGTATATCGCCGCGATTTGATCGCTATCGGTTTGCAGACCGGCGACAGGTTAGCGAACAGCTGGGGGGACGTTACCTCTGCGGTGGTCAAAGCATTTAAAATTGGACGAGGTTTGCTTCCTCCAAAGGGTATTTCGACGCTCGTGTGCTGCTTGAGGACATTATGACCCAGAATTACGTCTGCGCATAAATCACGAAGCACCAGTACCCTTACATCCCGATGCGTGTACCCTTTTATGTCCAATTCAACATTGCAGTACCCTCGTACGCGGGACTGTAGTGATGTGGCGGCCATGCATACCGTATTGTCTGTCGGGTGGATCTTCCATTTCCTGCCCTTCACTAGCGAGCTGTTGACGAAACTTTCAGAGCTACCGGTATCAATCAGTGCCTCAGCCATATGTCCGTTAATTCGTACGTTGATGATAGCCTTGGATAGATTCCCCGGGGAGGCTGCAGTTAGTTTCTTTTGCGAGTAGAGAGCCGCAGAAGTGGGTTTATTTCTCCTTAGAGTAGATTTACATACCCTGGCATAGTGCCCTTTCTTGTCACAATTCATGCATGTGGCATCTCTGGCGGGGCATTTGTGGCGGAGGTGTCTTTTGTACCCACAAAAGAAGCATTTACCAACCGGAGCAGTTGCTGAGGAGTTTGACGAGGTCTGGGTATCCGGCTCCTCGGGTTTTTCTCCATCCCCTGTGTCTGGCTGTGTCTGTGTCTGTGGGGTTCCTTGAGTTTCCACCGTAGCAGCGTTCATTAGCAGCATCGGTGTCCCAAATGACTCAGATTGCTGCTGAGCCGTATCCATCGCTCGAGCCTGATCGACTACCTTTTCAAGAGTGGGTTGCGCTTTCTCTAGTAAGCGTTGCCGTATGTGGGCTGATCTAAGTCCTTGGATAAATGCCTCCCGGGTCGCTTCATTTCGGTGTTCCTCGGTGTTTATGGCCCGGAAGCTGCCGTCTTTTCCCAGCTGTTTCAGAGCTTGCAGGAACTGATCGATGGTCTCCCCGGCTGCTTGCTTGCGTGTGTTGAGAAGATGTCATATGTATACCTCGTTCTTGCGCTTCACGTAGAGCGCCTGCAGCACGTCGATCGCTGCTTCGTAGGTGTCACACTCCGAGAAGAGCCTGTATACGCTGGGCGAGACATGATTCACAAGGGCGGCCAATTTGTCAGCTCCCTCTTCGATGATGGTCAGATAGTGTGAGAAGGAACGGAACCAATGCGACCATTTCATTTCTGAGTCAGTCGCGTTTGGGTCTGCGTCGAACCTCTCTGGTTTGTAGATCTTGTCCATCGTTGGTTGAGAGAGCCGAGAAAACCAAATGGAATAAATTGAAATGAAAACGAGAGATGAACCTTCAGAGTGTAGGCTTTATTCCATTTGATTGGAGCCGCTTCTACGGGCACGCCAGGGAATACAGACGCAGCATAGAGTACATAAGCAGTAAGGTATACACGCGCAACTAATTACCGCAAAATAAATCAGTATAAGCACGGAGTCTGATATACTCTCAATTCTCACCATTCAACGAGCACCAAGTGAACCGCCGACATAAAACGACAATGCCCCTGGGACAATCACCCCCGACCGTGCCGAACCTCAGCTTTATCTCTTCTGTGCTCGAGCCGTGCAACATGTGATCACACGTCACGACCTTCAATTCACCACACCGACATTGCGATATAAAAGCGAAACACGTTTGCGATAATCGAATATTTCGTAATCTATCTATAATTCCAGCTGTGTGTGTGTGTGTGTGTGTGTGTGTGTGTGTGTGTGTGTGTGTGTGTGTGTGTGTGTGTGTGTGTGTGTGTGTGTGTGTGTGTGTGTGTGTGTGTGTGAGACCGCTGTTTCTCGACAACCACTGGTCCGATCTAATTGGAACTTGCCACGTATATTGCTGGGGACCTGAGGATGTGCCTTTTCAAGGTTTGATATTAATCAGACAAGTGGTTCCCAAGTTATGGCCATTTATTTACCAAACCAATGACAGGACACGTTGCTGCGGCAATTTATTTACCAAACCAATGACAGGATACGTTGCTGCGGCAATTTATTTACCAAACCAATGACAGGACATGTTGCTGCGTTGGCATGGCCGATGGGGAATGGGCGCCTTAGTTACCGTGGCGTAGGAGTGGCAATGGTCAATGGCAGCGAATGTCATGGCAAGCAAAGACAGGGAGGTAAACTTGATTTTAATTTGGATTTTAATTAACTCTGTGTGTGTAAGTATCACAGCAGTTGTTACTTCAATGCAAGCGATAATTTGTGGAATGCATGTGAACATTCCGTACGGGCACGCACCACTTCCGGATAGTGATGACAATGTATTCTAATAATTTCTCGATTTCTTATGCACATTTATAGATAAACACAATGCCCCAATGCAGTCGTCATTTACAAGAGCGAAGGAATGGCCTGTGTGGTTGTTTGAAAGTTTTTTTTGGGGGGGGGGGGGTTGCACGTATGGCCACGCACGTACAGGCACGCGAGAGCGAAGGAACGGCCTGTGTGGTTATTGTTTCTGGCACGCGGTTTGAAAGTTTTTTTTAAATTTTTTGCACGTACGGCCACGCACGTACGGGCACGTACTAGTAAACACTAAATTGTGATAAATTCAATGAAACTGTGATATACGATGGTGTGATCAGCGAGGACACATGGTAGCCGGAGTCTAGGTTCGAGAAAATTGGCGCATGCTCAGAACAACACACCATTTTCGACTTTCATGTTGAGCTGGGCCAGAAAGTCAGACGGCAAACAAAGAATTTGCTATCACGTTACCCAGCAAATATAAATTCAACAAGGCCTGGCTTTGTCATCAGAACTACGCCAAATGGATTGAACATGCACTGACCCAAAAGGTTACTGTTTTCCTCTTTACAGGCCTTTTGTATACAGCCCACCACATTGTCATGTTTACATTTACCTCATCTGGTATTCAACTGAAGCAGAATAGTGGTTGACTTTAAATCCTTCATAATTTGCATAATGTTGCTGATGTGGTTGGGGGAGGGTGAGTAAAATATGCCTGTGTGTGTCATGGAAAAGTCATGGAATTTCAGATACCCAAAAAGGTACAAACTCTGGGTTAAAACAATGGATAATTGTCTCAGACGTTCTGACTTGTGTAAAACAACCTCCATTATTCATTTTCATTGCTAATTTGAGAGATTTGATGATGATGTGTGAGGTGTGCAGGTGTTTAAATGCCTGCACATACTGCAAGACAAAACATGCTCGTGGTCAGCTTGCCAGCTATCCTCCAGATCAACTAATTGAGAGAATGCAACAATCTTTTCAGGGTGAGTATACTTGCCATTGCAACAGTCTGGCTGCAAGTCTCCCATGTTTCTTTCTCGCATCCAAAATTACACTTATGGAAGAGGGAGAAAAGAGAGAGTAAAACGGCAACGTACTGACAGTGGGCTAGTACAGTTAGACACAAGCAAGGGAAAATGTAACAGGTTTCATACCCAAGTTTCGTACGAATCCATCCACAACTTTTTGAGATATCGTGCTATATATCATTGTTGGCTCGATCTCTCAATGGTAAAGAATCACTTTTAAAATTCTAGCAGTCGGATCCGGATCCGGATCTTCACCAAAATCTAATCAGTTTGTCCTTGTCACATACCCAACCTGATTTCATCCGGCCACATCCACATCCACAAAATTTAATCCGGCTCCTTGCACATCCTTTCAAGATATCCTGTACACAAACAAGCAAACAGACAGAGAGGGGTGAAAACGTAACCTCCTTCCACTTTCGGTGGCAGAGGTAATTAAGCAAATGTTCACACAAAAAAGATTACCATTCAATGATATTTGGAAATTTCTTAAAATATTGCTTCTGTTAGGTCTCTATTATTGAACGGACTTGTAACACGCCTGCCTTCCCTGCACATGTACAGACAGTAATTGACACCACAGTGGTTTACAATCATTGAACAATCAGAAGCACATTCCGATCAACATTACTTAGCTTCAGGAGTGAGCCACTTGTCTTCCATTGGCTTTGTAGTGAAAGAAAAATAATGTTGCAGGCCAGGGGACGGTGGCGAGAACGACCACGTGGTGGGGGAGGTTGCGTTGTCTCCCACCAAACTACCCAGAATTGTAGGCCGTCGCTCGGATAACTCCGTGAGCCGGCAGGTCGTTTAACTGACCGTGGAACGCCAATATCTCGACTGCGTGGCATAGGGTTATTTTGTCTAGATCCAATGTACCTAAGTAACCACGCGGTCTCGGCTACCGGGGATCCACACCCTCAGAACGCCTGGCCGAACCGGATTTACTCTACCGGCAGCGGTAAAATCACACCTACCGACTACCACTCTGCCACCCTCCTTTCCGGCTCGGATGCAGTCGAGCGGGCCTGCCCAGGACGTCCCGGCTACAATTGTCCGATTACCGGGGATAAAACCCCACCTAAACTCAGATCCGAACCATGCTGGACCAATTCAAGAAAGGACGGAAACGAACTGGGGACATTTCTACAATTGTTTATTTACAATAAAAAGACACAGGGAAGACTTAACGCGGATATGCAAGTAATATTTACAATGATCAATAACAAACACTTAAACAGTTTCTTCTTATAAGACGGGCCCACATGCAAACACACACACACACACACAAATGAAAATAAACCCAGAATTCTTTATTGGACCCTCGCAGCCGAGGAGAGAGACGAGCTGGGGGTCAGAGTCCAGCTGAGTACCTGACCGTCGGAGGAAGGGGGTGCTCCATGGTGCGGCCCCTGACCATGGTTGTTGGTTTGATCCGCAGTCGCACATGTGAGACTCGTGGTTCGTGGCGGAGCTCGGGTGGTGAATAGCGGGGTCCACGGAGGGGGGTCAGGGTCGCTCTTTCCTTTCCTTGTAGAGGGCCAGCAGGGACACGTTCGCCGCCTTCACGACCTTCTGCTCAACCCTTCGCCTCAAAAGAACTGCACGCTCAACAACAAGCCTCAGAGCCCCATCCAAAACCTTGTCAGAAACCCGTGGAGAACTTCTTCAAGACCCTTCTTCCTCACTCGACTCTCAACCACCACAACCCTGTCAAAAACCTCAGAACAACCTTCGTAACAACCCCTGCCTCAGAGTCCTCGGGAATTTTTGGACCTCCCTCAACAGGGTGGGGCTCGCTTGAACAGACGTCACTCCCCGCCCAGATTGGACAGACTCCTATGGGTTCACCCTTTCTGGGCGGGATTTCAGCCCCTGCCTGGAAACCCCACCCACTCTTCCACGTGTGTTCATACTTGTCGAGGAACAATATCAATGTTGCAAAGGTCGTCGTGAAAGAGTTACGACGTTTGTGGAAGCTGAGAAACTGGAACCGCGAGATCCCGCCTCGGCATGTCAGGGTGCGAGAAGGCAGCCGGTTGGCAGTGGATTGTGACGGGGGATGGGATGGTTGTTAGATGGCTTGTTTTATGTAATAACTTAACTAAAAGAAATCGCAACGCACGCTTTTGATTCTCCCACTCGACAAAAGGAAGGGGATACTTAACGACATAACTGACTTTTGGGACATCTGTATGTTGAATGCATATAGTTTCAAGATCCGTAACAATAATATTAAACCTTTTAGCATCTGGAAGAAGTGTTGCACAAGCAAGCTTATCAGCCATAAACACATGTTAACAATACAGCTGTTTCACAATGACCCTCATCTCAAAGGGTGAAAATATTTTTGTAGATAAGTGTTGAGTTTTAATAATTTTATCCTGGTTGCAGAGGGTGTGTGCGAAGTGTGGCTGACCAGTGAGGATACCGGTGCCTATGGGAGGGACATCGGCACTGACTTACCCAGCCTTCTTTGGCAACTTGTGGATACTGTGCCGGATGGAGCAATGCTCCGACTCGGCATGACTAATCCTCCATACATCTTGGAACACCTGGAGGTAACAAACGCAACAAGAATGGAGTCGTACTCAAAGCTTCCTCTCATAGGAAATTGATATTGATGCAAAAAATTGATGCAAAATTGATACTGATGCAAATTGATGTTTCATGCAAAACTATCACCCGCAAAAAAAGAAAATATATATATATATATATATATATATATATATATATATATATATATATATATATATATATATATATATATATATATATATATATATATATATATATATAGTTGTGGTTCTGCAAAACCAAACATCCAAACATACATGCATCCATTAGGACCATACTCTGTGGAGAGCGTTGGTGCTGCCAAAGCAGTCTTCTGGGCTATTGGGCACAATCCTCGACGGGTCACCACTCCAACGCAGGATACTCAAATGGCTCACCACAAAACCGCAAAAAACAAAAATGGCTCTGCAAAACCACATGCCTCTAAGACAATCGCACCCAGCATATAGTAATCTCAAGGCAGTTATTTTGTTAGTCTTCATGCAGTCAGACCTTCCCCTCCTGTCTAGTGGGATAACGGGACGAATTGCGTTGCGTGGGTCTAATGGCGAGATCAAATTGTATCTCTATCTTCTATTCTGATTTCTATTCCAACCCTTTCCTTTTAGCCATGGTACAAATTAAGCAAGCAAGCACACACACCACGATATAAATAGCAAACACACCACGCAGCCTCCCGTGAGAGAATCAACATAAGAACAAACACTGTACAGCAAACGCATGGCACGCCATTATTTCATTCAAATCTGCGTGCAAATTTCCAACAGCATCTTACCTTACTCACCTCTCACTCAGCAAAAACTCACCACCTTGACCAACAACACCTCCTGCACACGAGAAAAATATTCCCGCACCTCCACGTACCTCAGTATCGATACAATTCGCCACGAAACAGGCGTGTTGCATGACCCAGGGTACTCAGACTGCGTGATGCGGGGACAAGTAACAGACGTTATTAGCACCAACCGCATCTCGCCGGGGGTGTCACGGGTGGGCACGCGGGATTGATACGACCCTCATCCAGTCGCCAGAACACGGCAAGACGGGTGACGGGGGGGTCGTAGGAAGGGCAAGACGGGCGACGGGGGGTCGTAGGAAGGGCAAGACGGGCGATGGGGGGGGTCGTAGGAAGGGCAATCCGGGAGTTTGGTACAGGAGCTCCGGACGGTGTCACGCCAGATGTGGGAATGAGACCGCTTCCGGCCCCGGGAACCTGGCGGGGCATGGCTAGGGCCCAATAGAAAAGTGGGATTTGGGTCACAGCGCTTCTCCTCAGGTCGTGACACCACCCTTCGCCCGGGGCTTATGAAAGGCGAATTGCGGAGCCGCTTGTCCTCTTCTTCGCCTCTCTGCTTTGCCCTCTTCTTCACTGCTCCTCGTTGCCTCTGCCCGTCGCTTGGTCTTCACTCGCGGTTGGTGTGCGACTGAGACGTGCTTATTCTGGAGGACCAGTATGGAGCGCATGTTGCCACGAGCCCCGGGAAAGTGACTAAGCTGGAGATAACGTGCCAACTCTCTAGGCTCAAGCAGAACGTCTCATGGAGGTACACGCTACACTCACAGACCTATGCACGACTATGTTAGGGATCTGTCGGCTCACGCATCTTCTCTCCTCTCTCTTTCCACCGATCTATCTCATCCTCTTTGTACGCACAAAAGAGCATCATTAATGACTCGCAATCACTGTTTCCTCTGGCACAACATCGCACCCTCAATATTGCACTATACCACACCTCCCACTCCCACACCTTAGACACCAGTATTTCTCCCTCCTACCTCCCCTAAAGTGTAATGGGTTGCGTTGGTCGGCCGACCGCGCGAGGTATTGCAAGGCCGTTTATCTTCACCTGCTCTCTTTCTTTCTGGCTGTGTGTGTGTGTGTGTGTGTGTGTGTGTGTGTGTGTGTGTGTGTGTGTGTGTGTGTGTGTGTGTGTGTGTGTGTCTGTGTGTGTGTATGTGTATGTGATGGCACCTGTCATAGTACAAGTTAAGATTGTAGAAGATATAATGGGATAAGTCTGCTCTATGTCTGCTTTTGTTAATTGCTTACCTTTTGTCGCACCCCACAACTTCCTTGCTATCCCTGCTGTACATACCAATAAACCCTATTTACTATAACACATACTATTCCTCGCTTGAATGTAAATATATGCTTGTATAGAAATGCTCCCAGCTCGTTTTTGTCTTTTCCTTCATTCGTCGATCATGGTTCGTATTCTAGCCGAGTCGGGACGTTATCCCCCAACGATCTGTTTTTCGAGCCGGTACGTCCTTGGGCAGTTACGCTTGGCTGCATCTGATCCGGTAAGGTGAGCTGGTTTGAACAAGGCATACCGAGGGTGTCTCCCGGTAATTTAATTACATGATCATGAGGTAACTAGTACTTATTAGACGGAGGACCCTCAGTCACGTGGTCGAGTTATTGGCGTTCACGGTCGATTAGTGACCTCCGCGTCACAAAGTTTTTTTTTGTGTGTGATGGCCTGCGATTCCGGATAGTGTGGTGGGAAACCGTGGGAGCTTACCCAACACCCCCCACCTCGTGGTCTTCTCGTCCCCGACCCCCAGATCCGCAACTACACACACACACACACACACACACACACACACACACACACACACACACACACACACACACACACACACACACACACACACACACATATATGTATGGGACAGGAGAGGACGGAGGGAAGGGGATGGTGGAAGAGAAGGTGGAGGGAAGGGGAGAGGAGAGGGCAAAGGGGAGGGTAGTGGAGAGGAGAGGGCGGAGGGGAGGGTAGTGGAGAGGAGAGGGCGGAGGGGAGGGTAGTGGAGAGGAGAGGGCGGAGGGGAGGGTAGTGGAGAGGAGGGTGGAGGGGAGGGTAGTGGAGAGGAGAGGGTGGAGGGAAGGGGAGGATAGAAGAGTGGGCGGAGGGAAGGTGAGGGTAGAGGAGAGGGTGGAGGGAAGGGGAGGGTAGAGGAGAGGGTGGAGAGAAGGTGAGGGTAGAGGAGAGGGCAGAGGGGAGGATAGAGGAGAGGGCGGAGGGAAGGGAAGGGTAGAAGAGAGGGTGGAGAGAAGGGGAGGGTAGTGGAGAGGTTGGAGGGGAGGGTAGAGGAGAGGGCAGAGGGATGGGGAGGGTAGAGGAGAGGGCGGAGGGAAGGGGAGGTAGAAGAGAGGGCGGAGGGTAGAGGAGAGGGGTGGGGGTAGAAGAGAAGGTGGGGGGAGAGGACAGAGGGAGGGTGGAGGATAGAGGACAGAGGGAGGGCAGAGGGGAGGGTAGAGGAGAAGACGGACGGAGGGGAGAGGAGAGGACGGAGGGGAGGGGGAGGACAGGCTGAGGGGAGGGAGGGGAGAGGGAGGAGAGAGGAGGCTAGGAAGGGGGAAAGAGTGAAGAAGGGGAGGGGGGAGCAACACCTCACCAAATGTTTCTTTGCTATACACTGCAGGAGGGAGGGATGAGAGAGAGAATGAGAGGAGGGTGGAGATGAGGGAAAAAATATAGAAAGGTGAGGGGTTGAGGTGGGGTTAGCAAAGAGAATGATTTGTTATGCTTAATGACCGAACACAAAAAAAATCTCATTTCAGAACAGCTGTACACACAATGACACAACAGAATTTGTAAAGTTAACTGCTGGCACATCTGTAAAAACTTTGATATCCCAAGTCCAGAGAATTTGTGGGAACATGAACCTAAAGCAGTCACTGAAAACATGGAAGTACCACTGCTGGAGCTGACCCGGTCAACTGTAAGTGCTGTTATTGTGAAGTGGAAATGTCTCAGAACAACGACAGCTCAGCCACAAAGCGAAAGGCCACACAAGCTCACAGAACGGGACCGCCAAGTGCTGAAGCGCGTAGCGTGGAAAAATCGTCTGTTGTCGTTTGCAACACTCACGACCGAGTTCCAAACTGACTCTGGAAGCAACGTCAGCACAAGCATTGTTTGGCGAGAGCTTCATGAAATGGGTTTCTTTGGCTGAGCAGCCGCACACAAGCCTAAGATCACCATGCACAATGCCAAGTGTCGGCTGGAGTGCTGTAAAGCTCACCGACATTGGACTCTGGAGTGATGAATCACACTTCACCATCAGGCAGTCCGACGGATGAATCTGGGTTTGGTGGATGCCAGGAGAACGCTACCTTCCCGAATGCATAGTGCCAACTCTAAAGTTTAGTGGAGGAGGAATAATGGTCTGGGTCTGTTTTTCATGGTTCAGGCTCAGCCCCTTAGTTCCAGTGAAGGGAAATCTTAACACTACAGCATACAAAGACATTCTAGACAATTCTGTGCTTCGAACTTTGTGGCAACAGTTTGGGGAAGGCCCTTTCCTGTTTCAGCATGACAATGACCCCATGCACAAAGCGAGGTACATACAGAAATGGTTTGTCAAGATCGGTATGGAAGAACTTGACTGCCCTGCACAGATCCCTGACTTCAACCCCATCGAATTGGAACGCCGACTGCGAGCCAGACTGAATCGTCCAACATCAGTGCCTGGCCTCACGAATGCTCTTGTGACTGAAAGGAAGCAAATCCCCGCAGCAATGTTCCAACATCTGGTGGAAAGCCTTCCCAGAAGAGTGGAGGCTGTTATAGCAGCAAAGGGGGGACCAACTCCATATTAATGTCCATGATTTTGGAATGAGATGTTGGACAAGCATGTGTCCACATACTTTTGGCCATGTAGTGGATATTTATTCAATGTTTTTATATTCAAATTATTGAGTGTCAACTGTATTGAAATCTTATTTCCCTAATGTAACTGGCATACCGACTTATTGAAATACCACGTGATTATTGAGTGCTTCTCACCAGCGACCTGAAAGATGGCACAGTACTTTTATTTTTGTCGTACTTTGCGTTGTGTTTGTTTTTGTTTGCATGCAGGAAATGGCCAGGATCCTGTCCCATCCCCATGTTTACTCTTTCCTTCATATTCCTGTGCAATCGGGTTCTGATGAAGTGCTGGTGGAAATGAAGCGGGAATATTGCATTGACGACTTCTGCCATATTGTCAGTTTTCTTACTGAAAGGTTTGTCATTTAGGTGTTTTCTTTTATCATTGTGGACGAACAAGATGGCTGAGAGGTACACAAACTCGCCCCTAAATTGTGTAGCCTGGGTTTGAATCTCGGCCCAGCTATGAACTGTCATCTTGGTGTTTCACAGACTGGTTGATTCATCAATGTGTGGGCCGTTCCTCAAACGGACATTAAACTGGGAGTTCCATATACCGGCATTAGTTGGTGGACGTTAAAGATCACACGGTATCCTTCGCTAAGAGTAAGCGAGCTATCGCCGGCACCATGGCCAAATTCCAAATTCCTGCATGAACAACTTAGTTGAACGCCAGGCCTGGTCAGCCAGTTCGTGAAAGATTTGGGCGAAAAACTTCCCTCAGCTAATCCCACAAGAATGGAATAATTGGGGGCGTTAAAAAAGATTATTTTGTTTGTTATTATTTCGTATTTATCTTTTGGTTTTTGCTTGCTTCTTGGTTGGCATTAAAAACGATACTTCAGGAAATGCTTTTAGAATTTGTGGGGAAAATGAGGTAAGGTGGTGATAGACAATAGATTTTATAAACTGATAGTTCATGTGCGTTTACCACCTTGGGAAATGAGGTCCACCTGTGTTTTGAGTGTTCCTCCTATTCATCAGAGCAACCCCTACATATCCCACCCCCCTCCTCCACCCTAACAAAACAAGAATGTACAGGTATGAATGGATAATGACTTGAATTGGTGGTATATTGCCAACCTGAAACACGAGAGACGAGGATGGAATTGAATCGGATAGTGGAATGGCCTCCACACGAGTGCAGCTGCCATGTAATCAAGATAACCTGATGAACCAGAACGACACTCGGAGCGCATCGTCTTGCCTTGTGCGTTCATTCGGAACAAAATTACGATCGTTAACTGAACACTCCACTATTATAGCCCACTGCTATTATGGCTTAATATACCCTTATCATCCATGCACCCTATTATGTCATAGTTTCTTGGCATGGGTTATGAATGTCAGAAATTTAATTCTTCACTCACATACGGTCATAGATCAGATATAAGAAGTTTCAGATTTTTCGGATTAAGATTTCAATTCAACCAATTATGGCTGGAATACTACTTAACCGATAACGTCATCATTATTACCCTATATACCCCACGGGGAGTTGATGATATATGCCAAGTTTCAAGTTTTTTTTCGTTGAGCAGTTTCAGAGAAAATTACGTCCAAATTTTTACCTTTTAATCCAATATGGCTGCCACACCATGTGACCTATGATGTCATAGTTGGCAATAAAATATTCTCCACGGGGAGTTCCTCCTATGTTTAAAGTGTCGCATCGATCAGACAAGCGGTTGCAAATAATAACATTTTTAAAAGGAAATATATCGACACAACCAGACAGACAGTCACGCACACAAAAAAAAAAACAAACAGAAACCCAAAACTGAAAAAGATAATCCAAAGAATAAAAAACAAATACAAAGACCTCCAGTGTTTTGGTGCTGCAAACAAACTCAAAATAGAAATGAGAGCAAGTAAGATTAAAAAGTAATAATAACATGAGGAGGCAAACACAAGTGCAATCCCAGGTTAGGCTTTTCCCATTCTTGTATGGGACATGGTCAAGCCATCCGGATGGGTGTTTTCGCCAAGATCTACAACGAGGGGTTCCAGGACAGATGGTGTCCCTGCCCCATAAAGGGCATGTTTGAGCATGTCGTTTAAGGCCGGATGTCTAAAAGATCGACCGGCACTGAAACGGCATGACAGACCATGGTGTCCAAGTGTATCCATCATACTGCCTCATCGACATTTACGCCACTCACAGACTGATGTTACAACTCGTAGTGCAACCATAACCCGTAAAGACTCGGGGTCAAGCTGTGTTCCCAAAGAGGGAGCAGGGACTGCGTGAAGCCACATCCCACTTTCCTTAGTGGCTGCAGCCAAAAGACGGGCTCTGGTGACCTGATCCGTACCCACCGTTCAACAGGCTGACAAAAGACACTCTTGCCGCCTCAACGTCCCATGCTTTTTGGCTCAGCCGGGACAGGCGTTCGGGTTCGCAAACACCGATATGGGCTGAACTCCATGACAACGCCGCTGCTGTCAACTCCCCCATTTGTGCCAAACCACTTGTGTGGGACAGAAAGGCATCAACTAAAGGGTGGACTGCCAGCAATGAGGAGGTGAAGTCAGGGAGAGTAATATCAATAGCCCTCCTGAAACCCAGGCTTATTTACTGGGAGTGTAGCTTGCATACAAGCATAATCGTCAAAAGTAACATTGGAGATTTTACGAACAATTTCGCAAACGGTGTGGTCAAAAGATGCTAGCTGTGCACCATTCAGGTGGGAGGGAGACACACGCATGATGTACAGGAGCTTGGGCAGAATGAAACCGTTTTTGAGCAGCACAAATGCTTCGTGTGTGTCAATTTGCTCCAGACGGCCTGCCATACGGATCAAGTGCTTCTTGATAATAGCTTTGGGCATAGGCCTTGCGGAGATCGGAACACCAAGAAGGGTATAGTCATTGATCAAAAACAATCTTAATATCAGGGAGCACTGCCTTAAATATGGCCTCGATAAGCTGACAGTCTTCCAGCGATGCATGGTTAAGGAAAGTCAGCTCGCACTTGCCACCATTGATCTCGAGGGCAATGTCGGTCAACCGGGAAATGACATTCTGGAGGTCAGCCAGCACTTTCACGGGTTCATCCCCAAATGATGCATCAAGGTACCATATATTGAACTCTGACTGAACCTCCCTGGCTATTGGGTCGATGCCCAGGGGGAAAAAAAGACCTGGCCCGAAGGGGTCACCCTGTTGAATGCCAGTTGCTGAATATATGACCTCGTTGCCAGAGAACAGATCATAAGGCCTGGCATATGCCTGCCAGATGAGCGGATAGATACTGGGTGTGCGCCTTCATACTTCAGACAAAAAAACACGCCTCAAGCAATTAAATGCATTACGCATGTCGTTCTTGAGAAAGACACGATTAGGAAGCGGATTTATCAGATAAAGTCCGGCAGCGTGGGCAGCCGCTTCACACCCACCTTTAGTTGAAAAGCCCAATTGGACAGGACGGAGCTCAGCCCCAAGATCTTCAGAAAAAGATTGAACTGCGGCCTTGGTCGCGAGACGGTGCAAAGTATTGCCCACAGCGATCGGACGAACACCACCATCCTTCTTGCTTAGAACAAATAAATTTGTACAAAAAAAAACAGGACGCCCAGCTTTGGAAACCTCTCCCTGCAGAACTATGTTACTGAACAGGGTAAGAGAAGAGAGCAAGCAACCTCCCACATCGGCAGATTTCTTTCCCAAAAGAGCCTGAAGATGTCCTGGTCTGAGTCCATCGGGGCCTACAGACGACCCAGATGGAAAAAGGTTGACCGCGATTTGGACAGAATGCTCAGAGAGAACCACCAGAGTGGCTAATTCACCATCGGGCGTGGCCGGTAGGTTGAGGTCAGGTGGGGAAGGCAGGTGTTTGGCTTTGAGGGTCCTGGTTCTCGAGGACAACGTCACGGAGTAGTTTGCCAAGAGCATCGGCAACAGGGATACAGGCACCCTTGGATACTTTAAGGAGTACCCAAAAATTATTACGACATCTCAATAAGTAGGTGGAAAAGTCCATTGGTTGGGCCGGGATAGCTGGGGGAGGGGGCTTCGGTGCAATCCCAAGGCAAGCAGGCTATGACCAATTGGACATAAGCACTGTCGATTCATGCCCAGAGAATTTGACACACGATTAGTGGCAATAATAATTAAATAACAGGCACTGAATGGAACGCTTCCTTGTATTGCTGAGCTTACATTTGGAGCAGAGAGGAGTAATAGCCGAGTCGGCCATCTCGGTGGCCACCAAAACACACGTCACTGTCATTGCCAGAAATAGCAGCACCACCTGTGGCCACCAAGCCCCCGTCGATATCGACACTGGCTTCAGCAGCACTGCCAGTGGCTGCCAGCCGCCAATCGTTGTCATCGCCTATGCTGACACCACTTACATTGGCTGCTGAAAACCGGACAAAGCTAAGTTTTATATTGCACTCTGCATCACGTAATCCTGCTGCTGCTGTATGCTTTCGTGTAATAATTGGACTAAGGCGCGTCCAAGGAGCCACTTTGTTCATATACACCTTCTGCGAGCTTCGAGGATTTGACTGTCTGTCATCAAATGTTTTACAGCTTTGCTGAAGGCCGACCCGCTCATCTGCTGAGGGGAGGGGGATTCGCACAGCCACGTTGGTTTTCCCATGGCAATCCAGCTCTTCCGTCGTAGGGAGCAGAGTAGTCGTGGCCATGTTACTCTGCCCAAGGCTGACCAGCTCATCCACCATGGGGAGGGGGGTTCGCACGGCCATGTTACTCTTCCCGTGGCCATCCCGCCCTTCCGTTGAAGGGAGCAGAGTATGCACGGCCATGTTGCGATGACCAGGATCATCCCGCTCATCCGCCATCAGGAGCAGGGTTTGTACGGCCATATTGCTCTGCCCAGAGTCATCCCATTCGCCCACATCACTCTGCTCAAGCCCATCCCGCATGACCATCAGAGGGAGTGGAGTTCGTGCAGCCATGTTAATTAAAGTTTGGTATTGCTGTGTCCCAGGGGTGTTGCAGACCTTTCTCACAGCAATAGCAACCCTGAAAAAACTGACGGCCGCTCTTCCTGCAATATGGGGGGAGAAGGCCTCTCGGGGTCGGTGGCATTCGGAACGTCGTTTAGCCACTACTCGACATGGTACACTTGCACATAACTGTCGATAAACATTTCGAGCTCCATAATGTCAGGCGAAAGTCCGTAAGGGCTTTTGGATGAAGCTTGGGAGAAGCCCCCTCAATCCGGACTCTGGTGATCGGCCATGTTGTGATGTCAGCGGTCAAAATTAGAAAACAACTTCAAATAATGCCAAACTTTAAAAGCCCGGGCCCAGATGGAATTCCAAACTTCTGGCTAAAACAACTTGATTCTCTCCACAACCACTACACCAGGACATTCAACGAACCTGATCCAAAAGGCAGTGGATGAGTGGCTCAGAGAAGGAAACACCTTTCTCATCCCAAAATCTGAAGAAACCCAATTTCCTCACAAATACCGGCCAATAATATGCCTACCAAAAACATACAAACTTCTAACGAATCATGACAGAAATTAGGTACCATCACTTAACACAACAAGGAGGTTTCCAAGCAGAACAAAAGGGATGTAAGAGCAGTTATTATGGAACAATTGACCACCTACTACTGAACAAGACCGTACTTGAAAATTGCAAAATGCGAAGAACCAAATTGTCCACCGCCTGAATACACCATAAGAAAGCTTTCGACAGTGTCCCGCGCGTTCGTGGATGATAAAATGCATTCAAATATACAAAATCTATCAACAAATAATCAAACTCATTGAGAAAGCAATGGAGCTCTGGAATTCCACATTGATATTACAGCACTCAGAAGGAAATATCGAAATACCAGATGTGAAGATACGGCATGGGATCTTCCAGGGAGATAGTCTTTCCCCTCTCTTCTTTTGTCTGGCTCTAGATCCACTAAGTAATCTCATCAACAAACAAAGACATGGATACACCCTAACAACCAATAGAAGAACATCCAAAGAAGCAGGAAAGGTAACATCGACTATCCATGGATGATTTAAAGCTCTTCGCACCGAATGACGAAAATTGACAGAACAGCTAAAACTAGTAAAACAATTCTCTGAGGACATTTAAATGGAATTTGCAGTAGATAAGTGCACCAAGTGCACATTGGTACAAGGTAAACAAACAACAGACAACATAAAAATTGACTTCGAAACAACAATACAGCAGTTAGAAAACAAAGCATCATACAAATGCCTTGGAGTAGAAGAGGGCCACCAAATATGTCACAAACAAAGATGCAAAACAATCATCAAAGAATACTTACATAGAACGAAGCTTATCTTGAAAACGTGCCTCTCCCCAAGAAACAAAATCAGCCATAAACCAACTCACAGTACCAGTGTTCCAATACAGCTGTGGAATAATAAACTGGCCCTAATCAGAAATCAATAGGTTAAACATCAAAACAAGAAAACTCCTTACCATCCAAAAAATGTTCTACAAAAACGAGTGCATCCCAAGAATGTACCTGCTGAGGCGAGAGGAAGGGAGTGGCCTGCTGGAACTCAACCAGGTGCACAGTTACGAGTGCAGAACTAGCTGAGGATGTGAAATGCTCAACAGACTGTCGGATTCAATTTGTAAATAAACATGGAACACAACAAACCTGAAAATGCATTCATAAATCATCTTGCAAGTTATTTCTAAAAACAGATGCAAATAGAAGATGAATTGACAGAACCGCACAGGAAAATGAAACGGCAACACTTACAGTCCCAACAATTGCAAATATATATATATATATATATATATATATATATATATATATATATATATATATATATATATATATATATATATATATATATATATATATGTATATATATATATATATATATATATATATATATATATATATATATATATATATATATATATATATATATATATATGTATATATATATATGTATATATATATATATATATGTATATATATATATATATATATATGTATATATATATATATATATATGTATATATATATATATATATGTATATATATATATATATATATATATATATATGTATATATATATATATATATATATATGTATATATATATATATATATATATATATATATATATATATATATATATATATATATATATATATATATATATATATATATATATATATATATATATATATATATATATATATATATATATATATATCAATAAACGAATATACGCCAACAAAAGAAAATGGGAGAATGACAAAAGAGCAGGACAATAAAAAGAAGAAATTGGATGGAGATGGGATAGACAAAGAAGGCTCATTGGATTGGTTAAGAGGTCAGCTCAACTGGGATGGAGAATGAATAATAATACATGCCCAATATCAAGCACACTACACCAATGGATTTTAAAAGATGGCAGGACTGAGCCAGGTGGACAAGTGTTGGTTCTGCAAGACAGAAACAGAAAGTACTAGAAACCGAAAATCAGAACAACTTTACACACAACAGCACAATAAAGTATGCAAAGTGATTCATTGGCATATCTGCAAAATTTCAACATCCCAGTTCGAGAAAATTCATGGAAACACGAACCAAGGAAAATCATTGTAAATAAGAGTATCATGCTCACGTACAATCTCATGATCCCATCAAGCGTGAACATAGAAAACAAAGGCACGCGATCGTTCTCAGGAACAAAAATGAAAAGACAGCATTGCTGATTGAGGTATCAGAACCCAGCAATTTTGGCTTGAATAATGCAGAAATAAAGAAAATGGCCAAATACCAGAACCTCAAAAATTAGATGAAGAGATCTTGGAAGCTGAAGAGCATCAAAATTGCACCAGTGATAATTGGAGCAACAGGAGTATTAAAGAAGAACCTCACTCAGATTTTGAAAACCATCTCCGAGAATATTACTGCAAACGAACAACAATTGGAGGCAGTGGTTCGGTGACAATTCTGAAAAGAGCCCTCGGGAGAAAACTTGAGAACAACAAAAGTTTAACAGATTGGTCCACGAACCGTGATCCTTTACCGAAGCAGAGGTGGAAACTTGGAGTCCTGGGAGGACTTCATTCCATTTCCTTGAACCCACAAATGGAGATAACAACCAACCACACACACACACACACACACACACACACACACACACACACACACACACACACACACACACACACACACACACACACACACACACACACACACACACACACACACACATTGCAATAGTCTGGCATCCCCGTCGGGGAATACCTAATGAGCAGTCATGGACCAAAATCAACATCACTACTGTGTTATGGAGAAGGTAGTTGAGTGGCATTGTGACTTCCATTATAAAACCACTTGAACCCTCACTTACTCCTTTAATTGAGCCACAGGAAACTCGATAAAACCCTCAACTGCTCACCCTCCCAAAGTCCAGACGAGTTGCCCACCTCCATTCATTCGCCGCCTTATTCTCCTGGTTGTGGAATCGTCTCTCTGGGTCCGTTGTCTCATCCTCACTTCAGTCTTTCAAATGTGCAACCCATCACTACCTTGCATGCTCACCCATGCACATCCATGATCTCTTCCACACACCCCAATTATTTCCCATTTTGTTCCTCTCCAAGGTATTCGTTTGTGTCCTCTCCAGTACAGGCTACCAACGACGTTGTGAATTGGCCAGTACAGGCTGCCATATTATGGACTTTGTGCTACTCACCCCCTACTTTCCCCTTTCCCCTGCACGTACTGGCCTGTACCCTTGAACACCATCCACTCCAAGTGCTGCTAAAAATGTCACTTGATAAAGCTTCACTTTTCTGGTGTTCACTATTATATATGTAGATTTTTGTCAATGGAAAATATTTTTGGGTTAAAATGCAAGATGATGAAAACATTTCCAGCATTTTATCTCTAAATTTCCCATTATCACTGAGAAAACCCATCTGAAATTACCTTTGTTTTTGCTTGCCATAAAAATACAAAAATACAGAACTGAAGTATACAACCCTTTTAGAAGGGCTGGGATCAGTTCGGCTACCAAACTTAATAGGTACCTGATGTCACGCAGAGTTCCAGGCCTTACGATTGCTACTGACATTATCTGTGGCTTTCCTGGTGAGACGAAGGATAACTTTGAAGCGACAATGAACCTCGTGAGACGATATCGATTCCCCAGTCTCTTCATCAACCAATTCTACCCTCGTCCTGGAACTCCAGCCGCCCGTATGCTCCAGGTTCCAGCTTTAGAGGTGAGGCCAGAAACTGGGTTTTGAGGATGTTTGGCTCAGACCTTCATGCTAGAAAGTTGTACGGTATATTCACACACTTTGATTTATTCATTTTGTTTTCATAACCAGATTTGCTAAATGACCTTTTCTGACCTGCCTTGCACAATTTGATTATTGTTTCTCAGTTAGTGCTGTAAGCCTTTCCAAACTTAATTTATTTATTCGTCTATTTCTTCATGGCAGAAAAAACAACGCACACGAGAATTATCCAAGCTGTTTCAATCATACCAGCCATACGATGACAAGGTATGTTTGCAAAACGTTCTTTCTCGTTGTCCATTTGTGTTGGTGAAAACGTGAGAACAATATTGCAAAACTATTGGGGCTTCTGGGGGAAAACAATCTTGAGGAGAGGGCAGCACTTGCTGAACTGCTTTGACCATTAGATGAAATCAACAGGACGTTGATCGAGATACACTAACCGCCGTAGGAAGCAAGAAGAATTGAAGTTGACGTTATGGGCGTCAACTCTTCGTCGGAGTAAAAAGCTGATGTGTTGGGCATTAATCCTTTGTGTTGTGCTTCATATGCACACGCACCGCCTTCACCTATAACTCTTACCACCTTCACCTGTTACTCCCACAAACTTCATGCGCACCTGCACCACCTTCACCGATTACTCGCATCGCCTTCATGTGCACCTGCACCGCCTTCACTGATTACTCGCATCGCCTTCATGTGCACCTGCACCGCCTTCGCGTGTTACTCGCACCATATTAACCATCACACACATTGCCTTCATGTGCACATGCACCGCCTTCGCGTGTTACTCGCACCACATTAACCATCACACACATTGCCTTCATGTGCACCTGCACCGCCTTCGCGTGTTACTCGCACCACATTCACCATCTCACGCATTGCCTTCATGTGCATACATCATACCTCACCCGTTACTCGCACCGTGGTTCAGGCGAACCTATAAACCACAAGTAATGGCTTCCTCCTCGCAGGCTACCTCCAACATCTGAGTGGCTCTTTTCAACACACACACCCAGCCACTGCCAGGTGTCTCACCCTTCATGAGGGAAATTCCAGACGTGGATCAATTTACGCTGTGTAACCGAAACATTTCCGTCACCTGGTAAAACAACAACGGTTGCTAATATTGGTAGATGTCGTGCTTATCCATCCAAGTCGACTCTTTCAACTCACATAGAATCCATTACTTCACATTCAGTTTTCAAATACTATTGCATAAATCTGTCAGTTCACTGACAAAACTAGATGGTATTCATCGAATACATACCCCGCGCAGTCTTGAGAAGGACTTGGTGCGAGAAGAAGGACTTGGTTTTTATAGATAGTATGCCATGTGTCAATACACCGAAAAAAAAAATTCTCCATTTTTTCCTTGTTTAAGGTCAGCTTTAGCAACACCTTGAAATACAGGATTTACCTGTCCAGGTGGAAGCATCAATGTCCAGTTGTGAGCGTCCCATTGCTTCCAGAGAGTTATGAAAGTAATGATGAAAATGTCACCCACAGGTGGTGACACTACTACCTGAAGGATAAGGGATCTTCAGTTGTTTGTTTTCCACCAAAGATGTTATTTTCCAATACTGTTGTCAAATGTTATTTTGAGATTACAGATGCATGTTGCTGTGTTTTATATCTGATACAGATTGGGCAGAGACAACGAGTGTTGGTCACAGAAGAGTCTTTTGATGGGAAATTCTTTGTGGCTCATAACAAATTCTACGAGCAGGTAAGTCCTATTCATGAACCGGAGACACAGTTGTTGGGTGAACATGGGAACACGAATATGTTAGAGATTTGGTAAATATGAGGATGTGTTTAAAGGTAATCCCTCCTGTTCGTTTTCTCAAAAACGGGTAAAAGACATTTGAATTAATCAAAGCACAGTCCGCACGTTAGGTCTTCCCGCCATTGTGTGCGAAGTTTCATGATTCTGACAATAGATGTCTCAGTGCTATGTTAGTCAAGATGGTAGAGGGCAGCACGTCGTCGTCAGTGGGGTTAAAGCAGCGTATAGCTATTGAGTGTTTAACAGCAGGAATGTGCCTCCTTGTCGACATTCATCGGTGAATGAAACTTCTGTACGGTGATGATTGTGTTGATGCGAATGCCGTCTGTCGATGAGCTAGCATAGATAAAGGTGGGATGCCGAGAGCACAATTCCCCATCGGGGATAACTTGATCACCAGGAAGGTAACGTGAGAGTTGGGCACAGGGACCCCACCAGGTTTAGCTGCCTCAGACACTGTCCATGGTTACTTAGCAACCCATCTGGTCACGGAGTTATCCGTGGCTCGTCCGCTTCAGTGTTGGGAGATTTGGATGTGGGTCCGAGTCCCCCCCACTCATGAGCCCCGCTTTCCCCGGAACCCATATGTTCCTTCCCATCGTCTCTTTTATTTCATCATTCATTCATTCCCACCTTGCTTCTTCAATGTTATCTTTCTTCCCTCCATCACTTTACTTTCCTGCTCCTCATGGAGGTTCAACTTTGCAAAAAAAAAAAAGATAAAAAGTCCCCTCCCCCTATGGTGTCCCATCTGTTGACATTAGTTGGTGGACCTTAAAGATTCCACGGTGCCCAACGTGAAAAGTATGCGAGCTATCTCTGGTGCCATGAACAAATTACTAATTCCTACCCTGACTACCCATTGCAGAGTGGCGACCTGACCAGGATTGTAATCCTAGCGAAAGAAACTGCTTCAGCAGCTCCAACGCTCTATGTTGAGTCTGGTTCAAGTTCGTTTGTCTCCCCCCCCCCCCAATCACGAGAGGAATCCAAACTTTGAGCTCTCCTGCCAGATGATGGAAAATTTGAAAACGTTTGTTTTCGAGATAAATTCCTTTTCCCAGAGATTCCTCACGTTATTTTGTTCCCACAAGCCTCTTCTCTATATTGCCAAATCCTCGAACACCACAGCTGGAAGAATAAGGGTATAACATAGTGGGTATTATAGCAAGGAAGGTATTAGCTTGGGAAGGTAAACAAGTGGGTGGTGGATGACCACGTGATAAGACGAGGGTCAATGACAACAGTCATTATTTGGTGCAATGTCAAATGAAAGCCAATAAATTGCTGGCATTGGTTATGTTGAAACTGTCTCCTTCCTCTTCCCCTCCCACACCCCAACACACCTCCTACATTTTTAGGTCCTTGTTCCTCATCAGACAGAGCTGATGGGGAAAATGGTTGATGTTGACATCTATGAAGTGGGGAAGCATTATATGAAAGGAAGGCCCGTTCTTAATGGGGTGTTTTGCCCCGTCTCGATCGCTCCACCCTTAGCTCAAGGCAAGGTCTCCGGCTTGCTCGTGGTACGTCCTTTATAATCTTTGATCATGCAAATATTGTCAGAAAATAATACCATTCCTCGCTCAATGATATTGGGATGGGGAAAACATATTGCACTGTGTCATTTGATAAAGCCTTGTGTTTTTCATTTTCATCCAACACTAATTAGTTAACTCCCACTATGAAAGTAATGCTATCTGTGAGCAAAGCAGAAAGGCCTTTCCTGCACCACCTTCGTTAACTCTTCTCCATCAAGTAACGGCTCCTCCATACCCACGCTTTTGTGATGAGCTTCCATTTCGATTTCATTCTGTGTTATCACCAATTTGGTGAGACTGCCAAAGGTTTTGCATATTTATTTTAACTAGGCGTGCATACTGTCGCTTCTCTCAGGGTGGGTTCAATCAAAACTGAGCACGTTGCACTTCAGATGTTTTGAAAGAGATGGGTTTTTTTAAATCCAAAAACACCAACCTGCTCACATATATGTTTACTTTGTGTTTCATCAAAATAAATTAATGAGGGGCATACTTTAACACACAATGATTCCCATTGCTTCTTAAAGGCAAAACCTTGCCGCCTCCACCATTCTTCCAACCATAGGTTGGCAGCTATCATTTTATTCATGTTATATTCCCTTTCCTCTCTTCGCAAGAATTACCGGAAAACATCAACTCACAACCCTTTGGTTTCAGTCGGTGATCCAATATCCTGTACCTGTTTTTCAAATACCACGGGTAAACTTCCCCATTCCCACCTATTTCTGCCCCACCCTTGACACCACCTGCCAAACAGGTGCACAAGACATGGCACGAAGAACAAAACATGCAAAAGTGGATGACTATGGCAACTGAAACAAATCCAGAATGGTTACTAAGCCTTGGTGACTACTATATCAAATAAGGCAATTCTCTCGATGTACGAGGCCCAACAGTAAAGTTCCAGGATTAAAGCAATGATAGCAGGGACCCATGGAAATTCCACAGTACACAAAGTGTGACTTCAAGTCCTGAACTCCCCCCGCACCCCTCTCACAAACCCCCAAGTCCTCAACGCCCACCTCACAAAACCAAATCCTCACATACCCCCTCTCAACACTGAGGCATGAATCCTCTCCCCACTCCAAGCCTTCAAACAACTTCCCCACCCGTCACAGCCGTCTCTCTTGTATGTACACCACCAACAAAGAATACATTCACCTTGATGATACATACATCTTGTATTATAGAACTTGTACATACATCACCAACGAAGGATGGGGATGCCTGAGTGGACTTGCATTACTCAGAAGGGAATTGGGGAACAATGGACAAATCAACACAGGAAATGGCGTTTGAACTTGCAGTGGCAGCATCATGAGCTACGTGCTCCGATGGTAGTCAAACGGGTGAACACCATAAAGGATCGGAAAGCAGGAGAGCGATTTTATGGGGAGAGGGGGTAACGAGGGAAAACATGTTTTTAAAATAGTTTTGATAAGGCGAAGGCAAATCAAAAATAAATCACTGACTATCAAAGACGGAAACAATGCAGTCATGGAATCGACGAGTGGCCACTCGAACTTGGAGGGCGGGAGTACCGTTCTTGGCCCAATCTTGAAAATGCACTTTATAATTTTGAAATAAATTTTTATTGATTACAACACATCATAATTTTAAGAAGGTTCCATTATATTATGAGGAAGATAAAGGAAGATTTGCAATACCGGCTACCACCAGAGGGGGCGCTAGCACTCACGCACGCAGTTACAGGCTCAAAAACCGTTTTTGCGTCATTTGAAATTGTGTACCGCTCCACACACACACACACACACACACACACACACACACACACACACACACACACACACACACACACACACACACACACACACACACACACACACACACACACACACTATTGTAAATGTACCAATTATATTTAGTGGTTGCCTTCAAAGTAATCTCCCTGGGAGTCTATACGAGGTGTGTTCAAAAAGTATCCAACCTTAATTTTTCGTGCGTAAACAAATGAAGCTCGGGAGGCGTGGTTTGGTGCACGTATGTCGGCGATCCTAATTCGTATGAGTGAATATTTTCCCGCCTGCAGAAGCTGTCAGTCGCCGACAGACCGCCGATGAGTGAGGAAGTGTAAGTGAGCGCCGTCGGATTTTCGTTTTTGACAAAATGACAGAAAAACTTCAACAACGCTACTGCATCAAATTTTGTGTGAAGCTTGGCGATTCCCAAGTGGAAACGATCCGCAAGATTCAACAGGCCTTCGGGAACGAAGCAATGGGCACCACACAGATAAAAGAGTGGTACAACCGCTTCAAAGATGGTCGCACATCAATGGAAAGTGAAGCACGTTCTGGTAGGCCCTCAACATCCTGAAATGAGATCGTCATTGACCAAGTGAGGACCCTGCTGATGCAGGATCGTCGAATCACGATCAGAGAACTTGCAGATGAGGCGGGGGTCAGCATTGGATCCGTTCATTCCATTGTGACTGAGGATTTGGGCTTAAGAAGAATCTCAGCGAAGTTCGTGCTAAAGCTGCTAACGATCGAGCAGAAGCAACTCCGTTTGAAGATCGCACAGGACATGCTGGAGACTGTGAACAGCGATCCCAACTTCTTCAACACAGTGATCACTGGCGATGAGACCACAGTGATCCGTCATTTTGCCAAAAACGAAAATCCGACGACGCTCACTTACACTTCCTCACTCATCGGCGGTCTGTCGGCGACTGACAGCTTCTGCAGGCGGGATAATATTCACGCATACGGATTAGGATCGCCTACATACGTGCACTAAACCACGCCTCCCGAGCTTCATTTGTTTACGCACGAAAAATTAAGGTTGGATACTTTTTGAACACACCTCGTATATGTGCTTCCCAACGTCACTGCCATGCTTCAAAGCACCCTTGGAAGTCGTCGTCTGAAAGTCCATTAAGCTCACTGGTCACTGCTCTCTGAAGCTCTTCTAATGATGCAAAATCAGTTCCTTTCATTGGAGTTTTGGATGTCGATCAGATCGAACCAACATTCTCACCCTTTCAACATTTTTGTCCATTTTGGCAATTGATGAACATCCTGACCACGCGTCATCATTCATGTCCATTCTCCCTTCCGCAAACCTCTTAGCCCAAACTCACATGTACATGGTCTTGACTTTGCGTCTTGCCTGTACACCAGCTTCAACTTGTCAAAAAATGTGCGCGCCACTTTTGTTTCGTTTTCCCCAAAACTTGATGATTCTCTGTTCCATAAATTTGGCGTTCATCTTCAGAACACGATTGCAACACTTGTAATTTTAATCAAAAATCACAATTGGCCAAAATTAAATCCCTCAACAACGAAATCGGAATACAATAGGTTGCCTGCGATTGGTAAAGACCCGCAATATTTGAGGGTTTACTGTTTAAATAAATGTATCATTATTATTATTACTTGAAGTTTCAGACACATTAGTTCAGCAGTTTGAGAGGTTTTTTTTAAATATGTTAGCTTAAATCCAACATAGCTCCCACATGTGACATATGACGTTGAAATTTTCAAACTATATTGCCCATGATTAGTCAGTAAATATGCATGAAGTTTCATTTCGATCTGTTAAGCAGTTCTGAAGAAGATTTTTTTTTTGTAATGTTTTTATTTTCAATGCAATATGTCCACCAGACCATGTGACAAACAGTGTCATCAATTTAATTCTTTAGTGGGGCAACTTAGCATAACATTTGTGCATTTTGTGAGGAAAGCACCAAATTTGGCACACAAGTAGCCTAACATATTGTTACGAATTCGCGCCCACCGGCGTGCGAACTGCCGCTTTCCACTAATAGTAGCAGCTCGCCCACTGGACGGACAATTCAGTCGTGACCTTCCGGAGCAACGCCGGAACCCTGTCACGGGTGGGTCTTCAACCCCACCTCGGCCGAGCCAATTTTCTACCCGCGTAGGATAGGGTCAATCGCCGAATCTCAATATACCTAAGTACCCACGCGGATAGCCTACCGGGAGACCGTACCTCGGCGCAGGTCGGCTTGGACACGAACCGCCCAGGCGGTTCGTTCCGTTCTGCAGTGATAACCGAGCGGGTATTATCGCCCGACCTCGCCGGATCAGATTCTATTTAACGGGTATTTAAAACCCAACTAACATTCCGAGCTGTAATATGGCGTTCCAATGGGGGAAAAGAAAACACGACGAACGGGTAACATTCACACAAACACATTTATTTCAATACACATATTCAGTCAATCATGCAGGTATGGAAGCAAATAAAGTGAAAGCACTACAACCGGCTATAAAGGGGCTGTCACACCTTGACGATTTAGCCAGTGTGGGGGAAAAATTTATATTAATGTATTTTAAATTGCAACAAATGGAGTTTCAGAAATGTAACTTTTATGCTGCAAGTTGAATTGGCTGTCATTTCTGGCCAAAAGACTTTTGCCCTAAATGATAAGAAATGTGTTGTTCTGGAGCAGAGTGACCGAGCTGAGAAATGAACCTTTGCTTAGAAAATGTACAAAGTGGCTTTTTTGTCTAAAGGACACGTCTCCAGTCTGGGTGAATATCCCCCAACCTCTCTCTCACGAAAGTATAAAATGCTTTGAAATCTAAAATTGTTTTCAGTGCAAGCACGTGAGGAAGTATAGTTTCTCAGTGGCTTGTACTCCTTGGAACTGACCAAGTACCAAGTTAGAATAAAACTCTCTGATGTAATGTAGAAGTGAATTGAATTGGGTTGGTCTAACTGTTAACTAAAGTAAGAATAAATGAAATAGAACCAAATAATATTGCAATCAAATGGGGATTCTTAAGTTCATTGTACAAGGGTGAGAAGTGTATGGTGTATAATTAGGAAATAAATTGTTTCACAAGGAAGGACTTGTGTGGACATCAGTTTTATCAGTGTCGATGGGGTTTTTGTAGTATTTTATAATCAAATCAGACAAACGTTAAACTCTGTCTGAAGTCAAATAGGATTCCACAATCGGCCAGTTAGAATCCTTCAGGAGGACAACGATCACAACAAGGTGGGTTTTAAAAAAATCCACATCACCAGCGTATGCTGATTTATGAAAAATTTGTCTAAAACGCTGGCACACGTCGAATACGTTATGGGTACGTTATATGTACGTCAGTTGCACGCTGAAAAACACTACCATAGGTCATATTACGCTGGTTTAAAACGTTGTACTTTTTGGTTGTCCAAAAAATTTTGCATGCTTGAAATTTTACGACGTACTCGGCGTTTGGCTCACACGTTCCGCTACGCTGGCCATAAGTTGTAGGCACGTTATGCGATCGTTGACACACGTTAATTGTATGTTACTCATAAGTCGAAACACGTCGAGGTAACATTCGCGTACCCGAAACTTATTTCTAACCTATGAGTAACGTTTTGTAAGCACGCTACGCGAACGTTGTTCACACTTCGCAACACGCTACTTGCAAGTTCCTCATACGTAGAAACACATCAAAGTAATGTTAAGGGTACTCGTGACTTATTTATAACCTATGAATAACGTGCTTGGGAATTATTACGCTCTGCACACGCTAGACTATTATTGGGCATAGGTTGTGGACGACTAAAACACGATAAACAATCGTTGGATAACTTATCTATAAATTATCGAAGCATTCTGTGTTTATTACAAGTACATTATGCATTTGTCAAAGTCGTTTTTAATACTTTAAAAAGTAAACCAAATAAATATTTCATCGTGGGAATGAGGAAAAAAATTAGCCGAAAAGAACATCGAACAATGGTGCAAAGTAGTCTCCTATTCGTGGACGATAAGAGGATCCATCATCACCCACACCCTCCCCATCACGCTCACATACTACTACTGACATAGACATACTACTACCAATGCTACTACTACAACTACTACTACTATTACTACTGTCACGCACACCAACTACTACGAATAGTATTACTACTACTAATACTACTGGCATTGACATCTACTCAACATGGAGTCTGGAACAATGATGGGTTCCTCTTGTGAAGCCCATTTTTATATACCAACCCCCTTAACACTGCCAATACGCCATTACACGGTACATGTAAGTTCGAAACACGTTCAGTAAGTGCTGTGGTCGTCTGGAAGACGTCAATCTAATTCGTCTACATACGACAATGTGCGTTTTAGATACGTTACAAATACGTTCATAGCATGTTACTCAAAGGTTAGAAGCACGTTATACTTAGGTTCAAAGCATGCTACACATAGGTTAAACGCACGTTAAACATAGATTCATAGCACGCTAGTCATTGGTTAAAAGGACGTTACCCATTGGTTGAAAATTAGGTTTCGGGTATGTTAAATATTACCTTGACGTGTTTCGACTTATGAGTAACCTTCAAGTAACGTGTGTCCGTCGTGCGTAAACGATCGCGGAGCGTGCCAGGAACATATGACAACGCATGCGGAACGTGTTAGCCATACGCCGAGTACGTCGTAAAATTTCCAGCATGCTTGAAATTTCACAACGTATTACACGTACCACGTAATATGACAGCGTACTTCATTGTTTTCCAGCCTACTCTTAACGTATACACAACTTACCTATACCGTTTTTGACGTGCACCTAGCGTTTTAGACACATTTTTCATCGGCCGGCATACGCTGGCAAAATCGTCAAGGTGTGACTGCGATGTTGACACTTCAAATTCTCAGGCGGTTATGATTTAAATCGGCGTCCGGCAAGTTCTTAACAGGCTACGCCACGAGTTCGCCGGCGATACGTTTAGCGCGCTATGCGTAAGTTAAACTATCGTTGGGCATAGGTTGTGAACGCCGACAACAGGCTAAGCATTCGTTGGTAAAAGTTATCAATAACAACGAAACATTCTGTGCCCATTACTAATACTAGTACGGGCTCGTAGGTGCGTAAACGATGACTGGATTGGGGCATTATTTCAATTAGATTGGACCAACCGTATCATAAATGGCCATAACTTGGGAAACACCTGGGAAACATATTCAGGTCCCCAGCCTCAATTGTAACATCATATCAAATGAAGAATTGTGACGCCCCCTCTCTCTTGCCCCCCCTCGCTCCCCCTCCTCTCGCCCCTCCTCTCTCACCCCCACTCTCACCCCCTCTCTCGCCCCTCCTCTCTCCCCTCTCTTGAATTGTGATGCCCCCTCTCTCTCACCCCCTCTTTCCCTCCTCTCTCCCTCCCCTCTCTCGCCCCTCTCTTGCCCCCCCTCTTTCGCTCCTCTCTCCCTCCCCTCTCTCGCCCTTCTCTTGCCCCCCTCTTTCCCTCCTCTCTCCCTCCCCTCTCTTGCCCCCCTCTCTCACCCCCTCTCTCTTTCCCCCCTCCTCTATTCCCCCTCTCTCTCCACCCCTCTCTCAACCCTAGTCTCGCCCTTCCTCTCTCGCCCCACTCTCATCCCCCCTCTCTCGCCCCCCTCTATCCCCCCTAGTCTCGCCCTTCCTCTCTCCCCCCTCCTCTCTCGCCCCCACTCTCATCCCCCCTCTCTCGCAGATATTGGTCGACAGATAAATGGCCGTAACTTGGGAACTGCTCGTCCAATTAATATCACACCTCGAAAAGGCACATCCGCGGGTCCCCAGCAATATTCCTGGCAAGTTTGAATCAGATCGGACCATCAATCATGCAAAATAAATAAAAAATAATAAATAAATAAATAAACAAACATGAATTGTCATTGGTCGACAGATAAATGGCCGTAACTTGGGAACCGCTTGTCCGATTAATATCAAACCTTGAAAAGGCACATCAGCAGGTCCCCAGCAATATTCCTGGCAAGTTTCAATCAGATCGGACCGTCAATCGTGCAAATAAAATAAAAAATAAAAAATAAATAAACATTAATTGTGACGTCATTTGTGATGTCATAGCACCGTGTCTTGTCATTGGTCGACAGATAAATGGCCATAACTTTGGAACCGCTTGTCCGATTGATATCAAACCTTGAAAAGGCACATCAGCGGGTTCCCGGCAATATTCCTGGCAAGTTTCAATCCGATTGGACCGGTGATCGTCCGGTTATTAATAATTTGGGAAAAAATTGGCATGATAAGGTGAGAAGGTGGAACGACACCTTCAGCTGCCAAATATACACCTTTTCAACACTGAAAAAGCAGTAAAATGGCCGCAACTTGGGAACCACTTGTCCGATTGATATCAAACCTCGAAAAGGCACATCTGCGGGGCCCCGGCAATATTCCTGGCAAGTTTCAATCAGATCGGACCGGCAGTCATCGAGAAACGGCGGTCGCAGATAGACAGACAGACACACACACACACACACAGATTGCTGGAATTATAGATAGATGTTATGCATACAACCAACACGTTATGAATACGCCCAAAACTTTAAAAAAAAACATCAAAATTTCAGCGTACGCCAACGTTTTACATACATTTTTATACGTTGCTATTGCTGGCTAAAACGTCAAGGTGTGACAGGGCCCTAAGCAATTTATGCACAGCCACTTAACAGTTTTACTTATGGACACGGCGCCACCAAGATTCATTCGAAAGGAAAAGACCACTCCCATAGACAGGGGGGTCAGACTGGGCCCGTGGGCCTTTATGGCGTGGGACTTGGCAGACCGAACGAATCCCACGAGACCGTTGCTGGTTACCTGCACCCTCGTGGTGCGATGGTGGACAAGCTCTCTCCAGCGCTCTCCACACGGATGCGCAGGCTTGCACGACAGAGCTGGCAAAGCGGCGCCTCCCGTCCGCGTCCCTGGTCCGTGTGCCACGAAGAAGTCGAGCAGCCACCACGAAGAAAAACCACGAGCTCGACGAGCAGCCACCACGAAGAAAACCACGCACGAAGCAAACCACACGAGCTGCTGAAAAACACCCACGAGCTCACGACCTCCAAGCCGACGAGAAAAACACACGAGCTGCCAGACCTGGCATCCTGCACGCCCTTATATTGCTCACGCCACGCCCCTCCGCTCTCGCCCCGCCCTCCTTCCAGAACCTGCGGGAACCTTCCAGATAAGGGGTGTGCCCTCTCGCCCCCTCCCCACGCGCCTCACGGGGGCCGAGAGAATCAGAATTGGCACAGGTCCAGGGAGAATCAGGCGGGAAAATCCGTGCGCCATCGGAACTCCTCTGGATTCCTTCGCTTCGTCGAGACGATTTACATTAACGAAGAGGGCCATGGTTTGGCGTGTGGAGATCGCCGCGAAGCAGTGGTCGAGAGTGACGTTGGTGGTGGTGACTTGGTTGTGGTGATGGTGGCGTGGTTGGCGTTGTGGTTATTTGGTTGACGTGTGGTTGGTCCAAAATAACGATAGGAAAAGAAAAACAGCTATCTCAAAGAATCACAGCCCTGTGCACGAATAAATCCCATTAAACAACGGTGGGGAAATCTAACTGAACACGGACTTCTCGGCATAACTAACTAAGAACCCACATGGTGTTCTGTGAATTTATACAGCCGTAACAATATTATGAACAGATTTGGATATTGGGCCATCTCAAAATTTTTGATGGCAGTGGAAAATGGCTGCCACAGCCATCAGCAGCTGAATTTGAGATGGCCCAATATCCAAATCTGTTCATAATATGTTAGGCTACTAGTGTGCCAAATTTGGTGCTTTCCTCACAAAATGCACAATTGTTATGTTATATTTAGCTAAGTTGCCCCACTACTTCACTCGCATGGGATATGAAGTTTCAGATTTTTTTGAATAAGGATTTTGATTCAACTAATTATGGCTGGAATATCACTTCACCGATATCGTTATCACCCGATATACCCCATGGGTGACACGATGACGTGTGCCACATTAAAAAAAAAATTTCGTTGAGCGGTTTCGGAGAAAATGATGTCTATAAGTTTTTCTGTAATCCAATATGGCTACCATGCCATGTAACCGATGACATCAGAGTTGTCAATAAAATATTCTCCATGGGGAATTGTCCTACGTTTAAAGTTTTGCATTGATCGGATAAGCGGTTGCAGGGAAAAAAAATTTAAGTGAAAATGTATAGATATGGACACACACACACACACACACACACACACACACACACACACACACACACACACACACACACACACACACACACACACACACACGTCTCACAACCCTTTCGAGGCGAGACTAATCAGTGAAGAGACAGGACACCTTACTGTTACATGAGGTGCATCTCAAACAATCTCTTCACATACCTTATGGGTAACAATTCTCATTGACTCCTTCCCTGAAGCTGTCTGTACATGGCAATATATTAAAACTAAACACGAGATTACACGACTTCACTCTTCCTTCGGAACTCATTCCATTTATCCATCTTTCTTTCCTCCACCACAGCCCAGCTCAGATACGACCTGCTGTTCTCGCGATTGCTGTGACGATCAAAAGTGTGGAAAAGCGAATTGTGTGACGTTTGTACAAACGTCCGGCTGGCGATCTCGTGCGGCAAACGGTGCCGGTCACATGCTGCAGGCAGTCGGGCTGGTGGTCGGCCTGTTTGCACTGGCAGCCGCCACCCTCGTCGAAGTCTATCGCCTGGCTTCTTGGCTTGCACCGTATGCTCGGTGACTGCAATTTCAACTACAGTATTTAAAAGAATGTTTGTTTTATTCCATTAATCTCAGGCTCATTGCTTGGCATGTAAAAAAAAAAAATCACATGGAGGATAGACATCAGCAGATATCTTTGTTACCGACGTACCTACACATTAGTTGACAATGGACGAGCATGCGCATGGTATATAGGGTTTGAATTTGGGTTCCCTACATGAGCCATGGGTTCAGCTACTAACACAGTCCCTTTTCAAACTATTGCAAAACTGAAAGAAAGGTCTTATTTAACTTGTCAAGTGTTAAACCATGGGTTTTTCTTTCTACTTAAAATGATTGCATTCATTCTGCATCAACTTTTTTCATTAAAAAAGGGGGCTCTTCCAGATGAGACTGAAGGCGAAAACAGTTTACTTTGTTCTACATAATTTGGAATGATTCATGTTGAAAATTAATCAATTAATTACACAAACTTCCTGTGATTTACGGTGACAAAAAAACCCCATTACAGATAAATTGCCTCGCAATGGCAGGTTGTGTCACAACGTCGTGTTCTCCACACGTTGATGGAATCGGCATGTGCTTCTATTGTTTACTTTGGACATCCAAACACGAAGAAATGTCATGACGACGAACAATCCTGTAACAAAGATAAATTCAACAACTTTCAGGAAAGCTTTCAAATGTCCATAAAAGGAAGGAAATTCTGGAAGAAGGGATATTTTCATGAAAAAGTGTACATATTGTGATAAAACTGATGCAATCATACAAGAATGAGTCATGTGATGAGTGAGAATAGTTTGCAGAAATATTTAACGAGTATATCACCGACATTTGTACCCAGGTGGCGAGGCTCAATGAAAGGCAAAGATCAATATCGCAAAAGTTAACCGGAAACATCAAGATGATGCATGCACCAAGAGGTGAAGAGAAGAGTTGCAGATGAAGGTACAAATGTGATGCCACGAAGTGGCAGCAGTCCAAATTCTGGTGGGGAAAAAAACAAAAACATGAAGCAACAGACTCGAGAAGTCAGTTCTTCCTGCAATAAAACGGTGATGAATGTATGGAGGTAAGCATCGTTTCGACTTTGAGAGGGCATTAAGGTGTTGGCATGGAGGGGCAGAGGTCAGAAGGAACAAGGCCAAAATAGAGCAGATTTTTTTTTAAAAAGCCAAAGGTTACTCAACTTGCCTGGAGAGCCGGACAGTATGATACAGAAGCAGCGCACTTCTTTGATCAATCCCCTACGGGTTTTATTTTCAACCAGACTATAAGCCATCAGACTGGTGCTTTGTAGGCAGGGTGTTAAGTCTGCGCCCCGTCTCGCAACGTCGATTGCTTTTTGATAAAGATGAACCAAGCCATCACTGCCACCCTGGCAAAACTGCTGCCCTTACTGAGCCAATGGGCTCACTCCAATGGCTGTGACATGCTGGCTCTCAAAGTACCATTTACCAACCAGAATGCAATACTGTGCCATCTGTGACGGTGCACACACCGAGACGTCCTTGTGTATCAGTTATATCGGGGCCTGAGACGCCACAGCATCAAAAAGGGCATGATGGGAAGAATCAGCAGCACCATCGCAAAAAGGGAAGAAAACTTCTGTGTCCCTCAGCCTGAGCCTCATCCAAACCCACCGGCCTCGCCTGAGCGCTTGCTTCTCTCTTTGTCTCTCTGTCTCTGTCTCTCTCACTCTCATGTCCATCAAAATGAAATGCATAAAAACCTCGATCTGATTTCACTTCCAACGAATGGTACTTGGGTTTTTAATCCAAAATTGCTGCAACAGTTCAAAATATTTATTTGATTTGTTTTTTGTCCCTCGGAAGTTTTAGCAATTCACTCGTCTCAGTCATCTCCTGCTATGGTTTTTCTTTTTGTTTGGGGAGAGGTTGAAGGGTTTGAAGGGTGGGGTTTGAGGATGCTTTAATGTTTTTGCATTAGCAGGAACAAAAAAAATAATAATTAAAGTTTAGTAAATAAACCGAATTTTTGACAAACAACAGTAAATAAACCTCCCATCATGTTTATCTTATTTGGATTCATATTTGTGACTCCTTTCCATACTTGCACTTGATGCACATGAAGGCCGTGCGACTTTGCAGCTGATGATGTGGGAGGCAGGCTTTGACTGCACAAAACTCATACTCGTAGCCACATTCTGGTGAAAACGCTGCAGTCTCGGTTTATCTAGCATGTCCCCTGCTGTGCCTTTGTATAGACATACGAAAACGGCTTCTCTTGCACTGACTTTGTCATCATGTGTGGCATTCTCATCCAGAAAGATCTGAGCCTGTGTTTTGAAACGGTTATCAGAACGAACGTGAATGAGAGCATCCTTTTCCAATGCTGAATCCCCAACAAGTAGTATCACAACTGAGGATGTGTTCCATGCTGCCTCCGTGCACCGAAGCGAGTGACCCAATTACCCGGAGGGCCAGCACGGCAGAAAAATTTTGCGGACAATGTGTCCCATCTAATGTTTAACAGGTGAAACCAGCATACGACATGACACACAAGGATATTTATTAATCCCTCGTGTCTACTCTTCAAACATGAATACCATTTAATAAGATCCCATCACAATGATTTTAAAACTCCCTAAAGTTACACATGACAGGTTTCAATGCAATTGTGATTTAACTCATGACCTTCAAGTTGGCAACTTGTCTCATGTACCCAGTTCTTCAATAAGAACACCCCATCAGGGCATGAATTTTGATGTTGAAGTCTGATGTGTTGACGTTCGAAGCAGGCTCCGTTGCCCAGATAAGTACACGAGTGTGCAGATGAACCCAAGTCCATGACTTGCTGTGAAGTATCACTGCACACCAGCAGTGCCGAGGAATGAGGAAAGGAGAACTTGCCTTTTGCTTTTTCGATACGCTCAGAGAGGATTCGTCTGCTTTGGTGTCGGCTCTGTGACACCTGCAGGGTAAAGTTGTCTGCTTGGATGTTAGTTCTGACTCCAGCAGGATAGGATAGATTCATCGATAACCCAACCAGCCACATACTGCAGCTTGAACCTGCCACGCACCCAGCTGCAGCCTCTCTGGTTACATCATGTTCCCCCTCTCTCTTCTCTTCTGCCTCGTATGACTGTGTCGCCTGTTTATTTTGTTGTACAAGGTCACTCCGAAGCCTGACGTCACGATGCCTGCCTTTGATGCACGTACATGACTTTGATCAGCATTTCCCAGAACAATTCTTTCCTTCCAGTCCATCATTCCTTTCAACTCAGCCCCCCCCCACCCCAAATTATTTTAATTCAGCCCAGCCCCACTTGGCAGGTGTGGGTGTCAAAGGCTGCCAGGACACGACATGAGTGCTTGTTTCCCACCCCCCCCCAATAGTACACACTTATTTAATTAAAGTTGCCTTTTCCACAGAACACACTTTATCAACATTTCCAATTATGTGGTTATATATATTGTTGCGAATTCTGGCCCGTCCGGCGTGCGATCGGCCGCTTGACTCGAATGGCGACTGCGTCGCCCACCGGAACGGACAATTCAGTCGTGACCCTCCGGGAACTACCGCCAGGAGCCAGTCACGGGTGGGGGTTTAACCTCACCACAACTCAGTCCGCATTATACCCGCGCGAAATAGGGTCCGATTGCCGAATGGTCGATTTACCTAAGTACCCGCATGGATAGCGTACCGAGTTGTACCACGCCACAGGTCGACTCCGGACACGAACCGCTTAAGCGGCTCGTTCTGTACTTCAGGGATAACCGAGCGGAGTTATCGTCGACCTTGACGGTTCAGATTAGTTACCGGGTGTTTTGAACCCACTATTAATCCCTTACGTGATGCAAGATGGAGATTCAAACAAAGGAAAGGACGCAGCGAAACGGGGAACAATTGGACCAGCACATTTATAACGGAAGCACGGAAGGCACGTATATTACAGTCAAGCAAGAAAACACAACAAAAGCAAGCAGATCTACAACCGAATATGATTTACACGGCAACACTTATAACAGTTCTACTTTTCAAGACTGGCGCCACCCACAGACATTTACACAAAACCCCAAAACAAAAGAAAGTCGCGACTTCCCTTAGCGCGTCGAGTCCTTGGCGACCGTAACTCCGAGTCCCTCAGGCGTGGTCCACTGTGCTTGTGCCTCACGCCTGCACGTGTCGTCCGCCCGACAGGGATGAACGAACAGAAACCTCCGACCAGGAACAATCACCACAACTCTCCACAATTCCCCTTCAGGGACAAGGGAACGACGTTCTCGTCGACCTTCACGCCCACAACTCTCGACAATCGACCGAACGAACCAAGAGCAAGGACTCTCCAACAACTCTCTCCTTTTGTAGGGTGGGGCTCCGCCCCATTTCTGGCTCCACCTCCCTTCTAGAAGCTTCCCAAAAAGGGGCGTGCCCTCTCGTTCCCCCCTCCCCATGCCGTGCGGGGGACAAGGAAAGTCAGTATTGGCTTGGGGCCAGGAAATTATTCCCCCAAAATCAGGCCCCCACCTTTTTTCACCTTTGACCTCTGGCTCAAATCGCACCTCCCCCATGCCAAAGCGCGGGCGTTTTTGGCGGGAGATATTTAAGCGCCACTCCGCTCCTTTCATCCGTCCCGCGGAGATCGTGACTGCACGGTGCTCGTTGAATGGCGAGTGGCGAAGATGTGGTAGCTTAGTTGTGGAAGGTGGCGTCGTGGTGTGAATGGCGTGATTGTTGGTGTCGTGTAGTGAATGGCGTGATCGTTGAGATGTTGGTTGTGGCGATGTTCGTTGTTGTTTTTGCACCAAAGTAACGACAGCAAAAGAAAAACGGCTAACTGAAGAATCGCAGCCCGAATGGATCACATATATTCCCTCTACACAACGGGTTTGGGCTAACTACACATGGACTTACCGATATATCTCACCTGAGGACCCTTTATGGTGCAATGCGAATTTCCACAACCGTAACAATATATTGTTGTGGTTTCCGGCCCGTCGGCGTGCGGACGACCGCGTCTAACCAATAGCGGTCGCTTCGCCCACCGAACCGACAATCCAGTCGCGGCTTTCCGGATCAAAGCCGGAAACCAGCCACGGGTGTGTTTTTAACCACACCACAACCTTGTCCGCACTCTACCCGCACTACAGGGTCCGATCGCCAAATCGTCGATTTACCTAATTATTCGCGCGGGTAGGTTACCGAGAGATTGTACCTCAACAGGACCGCTTGGAAACGAGCGGCTTAAGCAGCTCGCTTCCTTTTTGGGATAACCGAGCGGGGTATTATCACGCAGTCCCGTTGGACCCGATCACTTTACCGGCTATTTAAAAACCAACAATATTCCGAGTGCAAGATGGGGCAGTTCAATGAGGGAATGGACGCAACGAACAGGTATACATTCACACAAGGACATTTATTATAATAAAGCATGTATGCAATTAAACAAGGCAAAACACGTATGCACCTATACAAGCAACAAAAGCACGACAAAAGAACTACAACCGTCTACTTATTATGTACAGTCACTTGCACTTAACAGCAGTTCCTACTTATTAGACGGGCCCACGGACACACGTACGCACACACACACACCCAAGAAATGGTGGCAGAGGCCTTTAATAACGAGCTCCATCTCGGAAGACAGGTGAGCTGAAACTCAGAACCTATCTCGAACCTCTCCACCTCGTGTGGTCTTCAAGTTGTTTGGACCCGGGCTCCAGCGAGAGCGAGCTGGATCCAATCGCCGTGATCCTTCCCGAGCTCCCGCGAATCCTCCCGAGCTTCTCAACACATGCTGGTGAGACGAGGCGCCGATCCTTCCCGTCGATGCGTCGCTTCCCCGAGGAACCACCTCCACGAAGAGGTCGATGAGTCGCTCCAAGCTGGGAACCAAAATGGAGAACAAAGAGCTCCACGAACCAAGAAGAAGAAGAAGCCACCACTCGCAGCTTGAGCCGAGCGACCGGCTTAACTTCCTTCCAAACAGGGCAGCTTGAAGCAAAAAGCTCTCCCGAGCCAAGCAGAAGTCGAAGCTCACTGAGCCAGCCGAAGCAAAAAGCTTCCAAAGGCCTCAACCCTAACGCAAGCCAAGCAGGACCCGACGGTCTGCTGAACGACTCCCCTCAACTCCCTTCTCCAACTCTGCCTACGAACAAAAGAAAAGATCTCCTCTTATCCTTCTCCCGCCCCCCTCCCGGCGTGACTCATGACTCATGCCCTCGTGCTCCATGCCCCGCTCAGCCACGGGTGGAAGGAAGTTGTTGACATCATGAGTCACGGGACGGCAGGGTGGTTCTTCCTCTTCGCAGAAGAGGGGGAGGGATGTCTCCATTGTTCGTTCCCTAACTATTAAATCGATCCACAGCACATCTAATCGATTTCTGAACATGTAAACAATGAAAGGTGAGCTATCTAGGGAACAAGCACTTATCGACATAGTTGACTAAAGGAACCTGTATGTTGTGTGCAATCGAATTCCCAAATTCGTAACAATATATATATATATATATATATATATATATATATATATATATATATATATATATATATATATATATATATATATATATATACATACACACAAGCCGGTAGGCGACATGGGTGGTTGCTATATAATTGCATACTAGTCATACAGTTTTTGATGGATCGGGCTGAAAATGTTTGACAAAGAGGTTGATTATAGTGCACATAAAAGTGTGGCAGCTGATTTTTTGATTTTCGCATTTTTTATTTATTTATTTAGGATTTTTCAAAAATTTCAAAGTCCCGTTGCTAAGCAACGGTGGTGTCCATAGCAACGGTGCTCAAAAGCATAGAACTAGATTCTGGTATGAACCTACCTGTCAAGTTTCATCAAAATTGGTTGACTCCTCTGGCCTCCAGAGCTGTCCATTACATACAAACAAACAAATAGACACCCTATTTTTGAAGAACGACCATTTGAAAAATAAAACCTAAATCAAAAATCGGCTCAAGTAAAATTTTCTAAATATCTCGAAGTGTTTAATTCCAAAGTCTCGTTTCTCCACATTCAAAACTGTAGGACAAGTATTGAAAATACCGTTTGGGTTCTTAAAACGCGGTTTTTCGGCCGCTGCAAAGCAACGAAACTCAAACGCGCACACTCCCAGCCCATATGGCACCTGTTCGCTAAGTTTCATCGAAATCGGTTTGCTGGTTTGTGCTGTGGAGCCTCGCGTTGCAGAGACACACACACACACACACACACACACACACACACGGAAAACCCGACAATAAGGGTACTTTAAAGACCACCCAATATATGATCTGTAACAGCATGGTGGGAGCAACCCAACATAGTGTTGCAGATCTCTCTTCCTAACATACTTAGCACATACTGTATTTGATGTTCCAGTATCATGGGTTCTGATTAGTTTCTGTCCTCATCTCTGGCTTAAAAGAAGACATCACAATAATCAACTTTAACTTGAAAACACAGGAGCACAAGGAGATCTGTATCATTACCTACTAGAATAGTTTCACAGCAGTCTGTACTATGTAAACATCTGCATAACCTATGGCAGTGAGTTACGCATCAAACTTCTTCCAGATGTTCACTGAGAAGCTTCATGAATCACTGCTTGCTGTCCTTGTTGGACAAAAAAACAATCTTCCTTTTTGGATTTCATGACCATGTGACCCAAGAAATCCACAGTTTGTCCTGTTCGTTCACCTGTTCGACGTTGATGAGTACTATCCTTCGTGGACAATATTTCCTGATACCCATCAAATACAATGATGGAATTTCCATACTTTCTGGTCATGTAGTTGTATACTGCCTCCAGATGTCATTATAGGTCATGTTACATTGCCATAGTATCTGATGCAAGAGGGATCCACCATCCAAAACATACTGGCTTTGACCTGTTGATCCAGCAATGCCTGCAAGCATTAACACCCAGATAACACCTGCCAGTGCTGGTTTAGCACCTGCCAGGCTTTATAAAGTGCCTTGCTTCAAAGATTGGTGGTGGATAGCAGCAAAGTTCGAATTGGAAGATCTCTTCCAGATGATCAGTCTGCGTTCCGGCAATAATGAGCCTTTGAAACAGCAATTGTGGATCGATCGGGATCGTCTCGTCGTCGATCGTGACAGCTGATACACAAAGCGTCACAACTTGGTCTTTTTCCCTGAAGATGTGTTGCAGAATCTTTTTCTCTGTCATCGATTTCAAGATGTCTCCTACATCTTTTGCCCTGTCTACATTTACCTTGCTGTCTGCATCGATACCAGTTGGAATACTGTGCAAACTACGGTTGTCACTGAATGGATTTCGCAATCCCAGAAACTCCAAGAGTTCACAAGTATCAGCGATATTCTTTTTTTTGTCTTGCCTTAGTCAAGTCCTTGTGTTGCTCACTGGTGTTGTAGTTGACACACTCGTAGGCTGCTGTGTTGCAATGCTTACCTATGAGCAATGAGGGTGTGACATCAACCAGATGAGGTGCTGGGTTTCTGTCATGCCTCCGCCTCTGGTTAAACCTCCACTCATCGTCTTGCTACACATGAGTATTTGAACAATGACATCAGAAGAGTCATGCCCAGAAACAATCTGATCCACGTACAACGTAAAGTCATCAGCTGGTGTTTGAAAAACCTCTGGGTTCGTCCCATGAAGCTTAGTAACATGCTGGAATTTTTTTGTGTACAAATTAAGCCCTGAAGTAGCTAAATATAGCAGCATCTCATACAGTGCTTGTATAGGTAGTTCATGATGCCCCGTCGTTCTCCTTTGAGGAACTTTTGCAGAATTTCCATCATCTTCATCAACTGTTTACATCAACATCAACATCACAAGTTTACTGTGTGTGAGACTTGCATGGTTTCTTTTTTTTTTTGTCTCAAGCCCTTCACTAACTCCAACCAGCTCTTGCGATCTACATGCTTCTTGAACAGTCACCTTACCAGCTAAAATGTCATCATGTAAATTACCTACTGCTTCCAGATGTCCGTATTGCATTGCCAGTCTGATTGGAAGCAGTCTGTTCTGGTGCAGGGAATAGTTGTTCTGTTCTGACAGTTAAATTCTCATTATGAACCTTTCTCCATCTTTACTACATTCTGGGCTAGAGCAAACAAAGGTGGCTTCACACTGAACTCTTCTGAAACGATCATGGCATTGAGAGCCAAATATACAAGAAACAGACCTCAAAACTGCTCGTTGAACTGTTTTTACGATCACCATGCGAGTCAGTGACTGCATTCTTGGGTGATAGTTTTCAGTAGTCCTGATCCTGCCATTAGGTGACCAATGCAGCCGATAAAGCTCACCTGAGTGTGGAATCCACCGAATCTCAACACGATGGAACATCATGGTCTATTCTCTCGATTACCTGGAGGGCTTTCCACCGGTGTGGCTGGTCAAATGTTATGATGGGTGTTACATCATAAAATGTTATGATGGGTGTTACATCATGCATACTTAGACAGATCCCAGTCAAGGAAAAAAAACAACTAACTTTTTTATTCCCTGCCAAGGGTTTCTCAGTGGTTCAGTCAACTTAGCCTATGCCCTTTCAATTTAGCCAAGGGGCCACCCTGGATTTGGCCTCGAATCCAATATGGTGGCCAAAATTGTACTGTACTGGGTTGGGAGATGCTTAGCAGGCAGACACGAAGCGGAGGAACAGTCGAGCCGGGCTGTGTTGCACGAGTGCGAGCCAGGGCGTACTGTGCCCGCGGCTCTCCTTTATTCCGTACGCGGTACACTCACGAGCCGGCCGACTCCAGTATTACTACCACGCCTCAGACGGCGTGCACACCTCATATCCCTCGCCGAACCCCACGACCACTCCTCCAACCATCACGCCCATCATGCATCATCATCATGCCCCTCCCCGCGGGCATGACTACACCACACTCCTCCCTCCTAAAAGTATGATTATTAAATGATCAGTATTATAAGAAGCATGCAGAACACGAAGGATTTCGTATAATAATCATGGAAATAAAATGAAAATAACAAAGTATAATAGCACATCACATCATATCATGCGTGGAAGCGAGCTACTGGAGAAGCACAGCAGCACGACTCAGCAAACCCGCCCCCAGGCAGACCTGAAACAGATAAACCTTTCGAGGCCGGACCCCGCTGTCTGGAACCCGCGGCGCCACCGCCAGACCCAACCGACCTTGGTGGGGGCGCTGAACAGCACCCTTTGCCGGAAGCAACAAATACTCCCCCAACCTTCATGCACCATAATCAGTTAAGATTCCACCGCATGGCCAAAACGGCCTTGAGCGCACCCAGAGAGCCACGCCCCCAGGCGCCAGGCACGTCTGACCTCGCTGAAAGCAGAGGTGGGGGTAACGCCGACCAGCGCACGAGTCCCGGCCCCGAGTCGATCTCCGAGACCCACACGGCAGTTAGACAGTAGTAATTCCATTTAAACCCCACTTCAACCATAAGCTCGTTATAAATCAATAGGAATAACATTCGAAGCATCGTAAATTCATTTTTCCGTACAGCGCGCTTTTTTGATAAAATCCCAGCACATGACAAAGTAATTACCTGCGGTCTGGAGCAACTGGAGGCTAACAAACCTTCTTTATTCGCCCCCACATCACATTGACCATAATCCAACTCCCATTGACTGATCTTCGCCACATCCACTTTTACATGAGAACTGCTGGCATTTATTTCAACAACGTTAAACTGCATCACTAGAGCAAGGAAAAACACATATGCCATGAACAACAACCCACAACCCACATCACGAGTCCGCTTCTTGGTTGTCGACTTGATGCTGCGACTCGCGACTCCCTTTAACGCCACGGGCCCACCGCCACCTGTTGAAGCTGCCTGAACCACCCCGATGCGCATTGCCTCACGAACCTTGCCACAGCGCGTGAACTCATCGCGAACGAAGCGCGGGAACGGTGGCTCCCGCTGCATCGACGCGGCCCCCGCCGCCAGCGCCTCGCCCTCGGTATTCGACGAAGGTCTCGAAGAGAGCACTGGCACATCTGGAGGCACGAACCGGAACCCGTTCCGACCCAAAAGGGTCCGGCTCGCCGAGCCCGGCTCCTGCTCCGGCTCGCCGGCATCATCATGCCCCGGCTGCAGGCTGATCTCCAGGTCACTGGGGTCCTGCTGCGGTGCCCCATCGCTCCCGGTGCGCTCGTGCTGCGGTGCCCCTTCGCTCCCGGTGCGACCGTGCTGCGGTGCCCCTTCGCGCCCGGTGCGACCGTGCTGCGGTGCGCGCCCGTCCCGCACCGCTAGGCGTGCGAGCACCCTGCGGCACTTGAGCCATCGCGCGGACTTGCGCGGTCACCGGTGTCTGCTCGATAGATGAAACAGTCGCGATCGCCGAGTCGAATGTGATGTCGGTCAATGGCTGCTCGCAGACAATGTCAATGGCTGCTCGCAGACCAGAAATAAAATGATCTCTGAACCGTGCTGGATGCTCCTCTGCCGTGAATTTGCACGGCACAGCCGAATGCGATGCGCGGCCAGCACGAGTGGACTCAACTCGACACCCGATCCGTGCCTCGCTCACTTCCCCCCTGCCACTGATCTTGTCATTTCCGGATCAATCGCAAGCAGGGTTCGACGCGGGACGGAAGGGATCGCCTCGCACACCGCCATCTATGACCGTAACAATGGGCGATGACCCTCGGCCCACACACCGCAGACGACCTCGAGAGCCCAGACCGCCGTCCGAGTGACTGCATTGCCACGCTCGCCCACGACCCGCGCCGCAGACCGTGCGCATGGCCGTGCGTGCCTGGCCTATCGCGATGACCCCTAGACCATTTGCTGTGTCCCGACCATCGAGACCTCGGATATTCTGCAGAGCTTCTGCGCGACGTCCAACGCCGCGTTCGAGCCGAAAACGCGTATTCTCGACAAAACGAACAAGAAAATGAACCAAACGAACGAACGTTGCCCACTCGACGTGGCCGGCGAGATTCCGACGAAGGCGGGCACGCGTACGTTTGCCATGCACCGACCCTTTGCCATGTTCGCGCCGGCGAGACCTTTGGCTCCGTAGCCTGGAACCGCACGGGTCATTTGCCGCCCTTACACACGTCGATCCGCCGATCCTCGTCGCCACTGTACTGTACTGGGTTGGGAGATGCTTAGCAGGCAGACACGAAGCGGAGGAACAGTCGAGCCGGGCTGTGTTGCACGAGTGCGAGCCAGGGCGTACTGTGCCCGCGGCTCTCCTTTATTCCGTACGCGGTACACTCACGAGCCGGCCGACTCCAGTATTACTACCACGCCTCAGACGGCGTGCACACCTCATATCCCTCGCCGAACCCCACGACCACTCCTCCAACCATCACGCCCATCATGCATCATCATCATGCCCCTCCCCGCGGGCATGACTACACCACACTGTGTGGTGGCTGTGTTGCACGAGTTCGAGCCAGGGCGTACTGTGCCCGCGGCTCTCCTTTATTCCGTACGCGGTACACTCACGAGCCGGCCGACTCCAGTATTACTACCACGCCTCAGACGGCGTGCACACCTCATATCCCTCGCCGAACCCCACGACCACTCCTCCAACCATCACGCCCATCATGCATCATCATCATGCCCCTCCCCGCGGGCATGACTACACCACAAAAATGGCCACCAATACCCAATTAATCTCACATTTTAATGCTCGGAAATTAATTTTCTAACCACAAAATACGACCGTTGATAATTTTCGTCGACAAAAATGCAACATGGCCACCAATACCCATTGAATCTTATTTTTCTGCTCTGAAGTCATTTTTCAAATGACAAAATACCTTTTTTTGTGGTCACATGTTGGGGTCGATATAATTAGTTAATTTTGGAATGATTTGCTATTGGTCTCAAAATCCAAAATGGCTGCCAGACTCCAATTCCCACTTGTGTACTGTTTTTGGCTGGAAAATTGAATTTGATAACTACTGTTTCTCATAGCAGACTGTGTGTCTTTAAATTTGTGCGAGGAAGTTGCTTATTACATTTAGATATACAGCACAGTTCGTTTTGTAATTATTGATTCCAATCTATGCCTGGTGTTGGCGGGTCAGGGTAGTGGCTTGGGATCCGATGATCCCGAGTTCAAATCCCATTCAGCTGTTGAATTGATACCAGGTGGGGTTAACTGCCTGTCATCCTTCCTCGGTCGAGAAAAATGAGTGCCAGCTTGCTGGTATCATGTGTCGGAGTGGCGACCTGTCCAGGATTGTACCCAATAGCCAAGGAGCACTGCTTAGGCAGCACGAACACTCTGCACAGAGCATGGTCCCAATGGATGGATGGATGGATGCATACCAATCTGATATCATCTTTAAAATGGCCTTAAAAAAAAATTTGCGCTTATTTTGTACAATAAGACGTGCACCCAGAGTTTTACTAACGTTTTCAGCGTGATGCTAACTCATAAGTAGAGAATGGTCAGCGATATTCATCCAAGGTCTTTAATTTTAAAACATTGTCCATTTGTGTTAGTTTCATTCACTGATGTCCAATTCAGTGTCTGTCTCTGGAATTCAGGTGAGTGAACTTCATCACAACTTTCAGAAGTATCTGAAATCTCGTCTTGCACAATGTTGCGATCACTCTTAAAATTTGTGCTCCCCCGAGTCGTCGGCTTTGTCCTCACTGTGGCTGAAGGCCCTTCTTCTCTTCTTCTTTGGGGGCTGTGCTGATGAACTCATATTCTGGATCTGGTACCAGTGTTTGAGACAAGCCACAGCATATCCTTCCATTGAAGGCAAAGGATGGAAAGAAACCAAAGATGAGTCCAAACCAGGTATGGTTTATCTGCCCACAGTTCCCACCAAGTCTATCGCTGGCTAGTAACAAGACAAGGTCCAAACCAGGTACATGTGAACAAGTGAGAATCAGTAGGGTCTGGTGGCTATTTTGGACGCCAAATGCAAATCATTCCAAAATGAACAAATGATGTACATCGCTAACATACGACCAGAAAATCGTATTTTGTGGTTGGATAATTGATTTCCGAGCATAGAAATGCAATGGGTATTGGCAGCCATTTTGGATTTTGGCCACCACATTGGATTTGAGGCCAAATTGAAGGTGACCCCTAAGGTAAATTGAAAGGGCATATTCCAAGGATGACTGAACCACTGAGAAAAACCTTGGCAGGGGAATATGTGTATATATACATATAATTAGTTTGTTGGCTGGGACCTGTTGAGCTGACGTATGAACTGAAGGGTCGAGTTCAACTCTAGCAATGTACAGTACACAATCAACATCAGATTGATAAGTCAACACCATATTAACATCTAAAAATGTGAACAGTATATTTTGTACAGAATAAAATTTACCACCATGACCAGTGGTCAGTGTTTATTCAAATTAGGTGTAACTGTTTCAATCATCCTACACTATATCTGTATCCATCATTGTTAAAATAACCATCAAGTTAAAGCAAAACATGTTCCAGTAACTGTATTTTCCAAAACGTTTCGGGATGCCCGAAGCTCATAAACTGCCGTCAAGAAGTGGAAATGATCAAAGTGACATGATTTTGGTAATCATTGTGGATTTATGTGAATTAAATTGCAGCAATATTAGCTTGAATAACTTCGTCGATATTGAGAACCATAATTTAACATTGTTAAAATCATTGAGAAATATGAATTAACAGTCAAGATGTGGCAATCTAACTGACGGCCATCTTGGATTTATGCAAAAGTGAACTTTTTTTTGCCTGCGTAGATTTTTTTTTTTTTTTCGACTTTTAGTGTTTTATTCTGGAGACTTTTCTGATAGAACCAAAGAGAAACTTTATGTTGCAATTTGTGGTGGGTTTAGCTGTAATTTACGGGTTGATCGACTGGACTGGAAGCTCCGTCCACCTTCGGTGGCGGAGGTAATGAAGTGAACAATGACAACGTCCTGCGATGAAGGCAATTGGAAATCAAGTAAACAATGACAAAAGCAAGGAAAAAAAATCCTTTACAGGTGTTTTACAGTGAAACAGGTTTATTGACACGTCATGTACCAAACAAAGTTATTCTGATCATCTTTGCATCCTACTATTTGCCAATAGAGCAAACAATGAAAAATAAATATCAGATTATGACGACAAAGTATTCAAATCGACCCCTAGGTTTTGACACCAACTCTTCTATACACATCGAACAATGTAGGTGTGGACTTATGAACAAGCTCATAAAAGGATACCTCTGGAACAAAGGACCGATTTCTACTTGGTTCACGAATTGACAAACAACCTGATCAGTGTTAACTTGCAATGTGATCACCCCCATTACCCTCCACCCCCCCCCCTCCCCAATGCCCGACAGCATCAGGTCTGAATGAAATAAACAAATCGATTTTCTGTTCATGTAATGAAATAAAAGCTGACGATTTCCAATGTACATCAAACTTTCAAAAAGAAAAAAAAAAAACAAAAAAAAAAAACTGACCTTGTGATAAAACGTGTTCAAACAAAGCCCTCGGCATAACAGGGCAGAATGGAGGCACAAGATCAACAGTTAGGGACCAGCCAGGCACGGTGGAAGGCAAAAGGGAATCGAGACAAACAGATGAATGCACAACGGCCTTCCGTGACCGTGATTCTGCCTGACCCAATGCGAGCTTGGCGTGCTGATCAATCCTATCCGGTCTTGCTTCGTGTACCTGGCTCGTCCGCTCGCGGCTAAATTTCAATCCTCCTTTTTTTCCTGCTCGGGTTTTGATGGAGGTGCGGCAATGGCATCGAGCCCTCTGTCCGTGGCCTCGTTCGCCGGCCTGGCACCATCGCCTGTCGTTCCAAACTCATTCAAGCGTTTCAAGTCCACACGGTATATGTAGCGCTGATATAGGTATATAAAGAATACCACATCTGGAAATTAAATGAGGAAAAATAAGTTCGAAGTTGTTGGGAGGAAGGGGTGGGGTTAAATTATTTTGATCATCTCTACACATCTTCATCAAAATAGAATAAGAGAGAAGCTTCTCATTTGATTAACTTGGATTATGCATCCTGGATCACGTTCGCAATTCCTTATTTGGCCGTAAATTATCTTTTGGATTAAAAAAAATATTAAAAAATCTTAGCTCAGGGAAGAATGAAGGAATAAATACAGTAACCTGCAAGTAAATTGGTTGGGGGGTATTAGGGTTCATGGAGGTAGAGAAGGGGATGACAGGATGCACCACTTGACTGAAGCCCGAGAGGGAAGAGGCCACAACAGTTTCCAGAAGTTGGTTCCACAAGCATGAAAATAGAGGTACAAGAGAGTCGAGGCGTATATTGAGCCTGGATTTTGGGAGTTTAACCAGGAAGGAGTTACTGGAAGAACGAGTGTGGTGTGGAAAAGCTGGGAAGGAAAACCAGATTCTCGGCAAGCTTTCATTCCTGACACATGCCAGGCAGTCATATTGCACAGATGGTAAAAACAACCTTCTGGCTACCTCAAAAAAAATTTTTTTTTAATTCCCAGCAACCCAATAAAGCTTACACTCAGATCCGCACAAGTTAATAGCTGCGTCCCCAGCAAATTATGCTACGTGCAGCCATGTGCACCCTCCCCCCCATTTTTACCATTGGCCCTTGGTTTCCACATTCAAGGTTTTAACTTTCGCGGCACTTTCCAGGAACCTAACCCCTGGAATATTGGTATGGAGGGTTTAATGTACCTCCTCTGGACACGGAAGATTTGGCAAAGGGCACAGACGCTCACACACGGAATCTCCCCGAGATTTTTCCAAACGATCTTCCTTTTCTATTTTCACCAGACAACCAGAATCGTATTTTTTGACACGAGAAGAGTGCATTTGGCAGCAAGCTTCAAAAAACGTTAGGAAATATAACGTGTGTGTGTGTGTGTGTGTGTGTGTGTGTGTGTGTGTGTGTGTGTGTGTGTGTGTGTGTGTGTGTGTGTGTGTGTGTGTGTGTGTGTGTGTGTGTGTGTGTGTTTCTCATATTTGACTTTATTTTAAAAGTTAAAAAAACAACATGATGCTCATCAAATCAAACTCACCATCTCTCAAACAGCCTATTCTGTACATCATGGGCATCTTGATAACAAATGCAAAGAGGTCATCGATGAACGTGTTCAAGGCCTTGTAGGTGAGCATGCGCCAAGGAAGGTGAGCGACGGACTTCAACTTGTAATTAATGAAGAGCTGAGGAGTCATTGTGATGAATCCTGATGGGGAAGAGGAGCACAGAACCAACAGGAAACATGGCGTTATTTCATGAGCCTTGACATCTGTATTAAACAGAAAACCAGACCAAACACATCACCTATGGTGGGTTTATGGTGGTCGAGGTTTGCACTTGGGTCACAAGTGGAAACGATTTGGAAACGTGTCTGAAATGCATTGATAGACCAATCTTCTTCGTTCGGATGCAGCGCAAGGCTACGGGGTGGCATCATTGGCTAGAGGTGTCGCTGATACGGTGTCCTATGCTGGTTAGGGCAGGAATTTGTCATTTGTTCAGGGTGCCGGTGATAGCTTGCATACTCTTCACAAAGGACACCGTGGAATATTTAACATCCACCAACAATTACTGGCAGACGGGACGCCCAGTTTACCGTCCATCCGAGAGACAGCACGCATTCAATAATCACCCTGCCTGTGAAACACTGGGATGACAAGTTTATAGCTGGGTCGGGATTCAAACCCAGACTTGACAACTTACAGGCGAGTGTGGGTAGCTCGATATGACAATGAATTGATTTTTGTAAATTTTGCTTGTTCACATGATTGTTGAAACTTTGCTTTTGCCCACCCTCCACTCATGACAAGGAGATCACAGGATCAAATCCCGCAAACGACGTTCGTCCATTTTCAAACAATGTCCTAGTAATTCATGTAAAAATCGGACCGCACATCCTGAAGCCCACCTGGATCAGGAGCAAGTCACTCAAACTGCCCACAGACCCCTTTGACTCAGATTTTTTTTTGTTAATGCCATGAACAAACTTTGGTGCATCAAGGGTGATGAAGGTTGTGGTGAAGTTTCATAGAAATTGTTTGTGTAGTCTGAGAAGAGAGCAAGTACCTATTTTGGGGGAGTCAAAAACCACCTTGTGGACCCCGTTAATGAGCGCAGATTTTGATGCGGTCAATGCACCTTCGTTAGGCATGAGATATGAATCCTGTGGCCAACTTTCATCAAAATCGTGTATTTGATTCAAGCGATAATGACTGAAGTGTTTAGTGACTGACTCACTCACTCACTCACTGCACATTTTAGCTCATTGGACTTTAGTCCAGTGAGCTTCTGCGATCGAGCAATGTCCTTGTCCTGCTGTGATAGATGTACAAAGCTCCACCATGAGCCTTACATCAACATATATGAAATAGAAAATGTGTGGAACGTGCAAGATTTGGCCCTCTGGGAGCGTTCGTTACAAGTCACGTTTTGCGTTCGTTTGCTTTCTATTGGTTAAACTCCTGAGAATCAGACAATTTACTATCTTGCCAAAACGAAGTTTTTGCAAGATACGTTAGTCAGCTTGTATGTTTTTTTATTTTTATTTTTATTTTTTTTTGTTTGTTTGTTTGTCTGTAATCACGTATAAAAAATTCTGCAGAGCACAGTTATCATTGGAAATTTTTGTAACTTCGCATATCAGAGGCCTATAGAGGTCCTATCCCTTTCAGTGCACAAAATTTTGAAGGTCAAGGTCAAAGGTCAAGGTCACTTTGTCGCAAATCAGGGGAGTCGACGAAACCCTTATTTTTTGAGTAATTTTGATCGGATCGTCTTCAAACTTCATGGGAATATAGTTCATGGTCTGGCGCTCAGCTGATTAATTTTTGGTGGCGATTGGCCTTGACCTTCATGGTTAGCGCCTGAGGTCAAACATATTTGACCCCAAGGTCAAATTTTCAAGTTTTAGGAACCATATCGTGTAGTACCTCAAATTGAACACCTCGATGAGTGCTTTCTAGATATGTCAAGCTTGAGACATTATGATGTCATTTGGTGACGTTATGAGGAAAAAGCATATTTTTCATGGTTACTCTGTAGAACGATTTTCATCGGAATCTCTCGTAGGCAGAAATTACTCAAGGAGTCGCTCCTGGTGGATAGCAGCTCTGTTCACCTCAGTGTGACCTTAAAGAAGTCACACGTGGTCACCTTTTGGCAAGATACGGGTCACCCTGCGGGTGACATTGGTTTGTTATTATTTATTTATTTATTGGATACAAAGTCGATGGTCAGCTCGGAAGAGCGCGAACAAAACAGAACAGAAAGAGCACAGGAAAGAGGGGACCACACACCAGTAGCAGGGTAGAGGGACACAAGGACAAATGACCATGAGAGCAAAGACCGGGGCGGGGGGAGACAAGGTGAAAAAGATAATGGGGGGGGGAGACAAGATGAAAGATAATGGGGGGGGGGGAGACATGGGGTGAAAATTCTGGATACAAGTTCAAACATAATGAGAAAGGGGAGAAAGAGGAAGGCAAGATCAGGGATGGAACAAAAAGTGGTGGAGGGAGAGAGAGTAGAGAAAACAATAACTTGGAAATGAAAGGGTGGGTTTTGGGTGGGGTGGAGAGGTGAGATTAATAAAAGGTAGGGAATATCATGGGTATCGACCATCTCTTTCTGTCTTGTCTGTCCCCAGCTATGTCTATCTCTCATGGAATGTCGATGGGCCCAATGAAGGCATAGGCTACGTAAGGAATCCCATTCATTTGTTTGGTTCATGGGCGCGTGTTTCGATAAGGGTAAGGGGTTTTGATTATTGAGCTCATTGTTTATTGCCATTTACTGCATCGCTTCCTTCTGTTCCCTCCCTGTGACCATTTATTTATTTATCAATAAACCTGCCTTGATCTTGGATGAATTCTGTCTGTGGTGGCTGCTCTATTTGGTGCTTTTATAAAGCCCCGTTGAGGAGAATATTGGTTTCGGTCTCGACACTGCTTCGAAGATCGAATCACACGGTTTACGTTGCTTGGACTAAATTATATCAATCACGTGATGCCGATGGGCGCAGCACTGGGCCACTTTAAGAATTCCAATCTGTACGGTAATGCGGTCGTCAGACGCAGATCCAGCAAGGAGGTCTTGAATCGGTCAACTGATGCGGTCGCCTTGACGCGATCCTCCGGATTCCAACTGGGAAACCGGAACGACCGGCGGCTACAACAATAGGTTAGCAGCCATTGTGAAGCCTTCATCGGCTTAAATGCCTCATCCTGCATTGAAGTTCATTGCAGGGGAACTTGTTTGGGCACTCCAGTCTCAACAGGGAGAGGAGGTGAAAAGATCCTGTTCAGAGCCATGTGTAGAGGAAGTTGGTAAGCCATGAGAGGTGTAATTGGATGCCACAAGCCGAGAGTTTGTAGAGCAAGGCAGGATGTTAGACTGTGTCCAAAGCTTAACATATGCCAAGACAGCAGCCCTGATATTTTGTCTCAGATTCAGGACCTCCATCCTCCAGAAGCACGTCCGGGTTGGAGCAATCTGGTCAGAAACCAAACCGATAGTCTTGAGATCAGGCCGGTGGAGAAAACGATTTGATGTTAACTGCGATGGATTCAACAACTTTGCTTATAATTTGAAGTAAGCTTATAGGCCTGTAGTGAATTGGACCCTTTTTTGTAACGCAGTGAGATTTTCTTACTTCTAAATAGACGAAATCGAAATGAGAGTGAACAGAGAATAAAGAAAATGTGCAAGTGCGGCACAGTAGGTTTCTTGGAAACAAATGCTGACGCCTCCCAGGCCAATTGCAAAACTTAAGTTTAGGGTTTCCAGAAATTTCACCACCTCCTTCCAGGATTGGCACAGTGTGCTGAAGCCGTTGGATGCGAGTGCATAGGGGTTGTGACTGTGAGTGAGGAGTTTGGCATGCAAGGAGACGTTGGCAGGTAAGTCGCTCCTTTTGAGGTACAGAAGGATGATTTGCCATTGGCAGGAATTCAGGTCGGCATGTTCACAGATCGAGTCACGCCCTTTGCTACAGTGCCGGGGTTGGCTGAAGAAGTACCAACTCCATAAATTTGGATTAAAATTAATTAAATTCAAATCAAATGGAAAAGCAAATCGGTACAAGTCCTGCATTGGAGTAATCAGAAGGAACCCAAACAAGCAAAAAGTAAAGATAAAAGGAACGTGGATGGTGAAAAAAAATAAAAATAAAAATAAAAAAGAAATCAGATAAATAAATAAATAATTCTGGCTGCCAGACCATGTGTCCGATCAGATTGAAATTTAAAACATGTATTCCCCATCACCACTGGATCATAATTGTGAAGTTTCATATTGATCGAAGAGATTTTTTGGGTTCGAGAGAAATAATTTATTATTTTTTTTAAAGATTTTCGCTCAATCCCATTTGGCTTGGCAGACATTGTGACAAATCAATTATTCCTGAATACCCAAGTATCCCCAAGGCTTGGGGAACATTTGTGTGAAGTTTCCCCTCGATCTGTCCAGCCGTTCTGGAGAAGAAGGTTTTTACATGCTTTAGGATAAATACAATATGGCTGCCAAACCATACGACCTGTGACATCATACGCGTGAACGTTTTGTTCCTCGTGGATAGGCGGTCATTCGTGTAAAGTTTCGCATCGATCTGTTCAGCCACTTCAGGGAAGAAGATTTTTGAAGGTTTTTTTTTTGTTTGTTTTTTTTTTTTAAACAACACAGCTGCCACATCACGAAACCGATGATGTTATAATTATTAAAACATTCCACATGAGTAGTCGCTCCTCTGGTGAAAATTTAGTCTCAATCAGACAAGTACTTATGGAGAAAAACACTAAAGTTCTGTGCAGACAAAACAAACACAAACGGAAACACAATATTTTTAAAACCGTTCAACATTTATCTTTCATATGACACAGGTCTATTCCTCATACCACCCAAAAGGCAGGTCACCTTGAGTATCAGCTCATTGTTTGTTTGTTTGTTTGTTTTAAGTTCGCTGAACCCACTTGTTCACCACAAAGTGCACCTGAGTCATTCCTGTATCGTCAAGTTAAAAAAAAAAACCCAACAATTACAAAGATGAATGATCTAAAGGAGAGAAAGTGATCTTTTTCTCAACATTGAATAAATTTTTAAAGTGTGCAAGAAAATGAATAAAATTACACGATCGAATGATGATACAGACAAAGAAGTGGTCGAGGGAGTGGGGGGGGGGGGGGTGGACGTACCAAAAGTGAGCAAAAACCCATACAGCATGCCGAGAACCCAGGAGTACCAACTCTTATGCTCCTGATACACAAGGCTGTATAGGCAGTAGCATCCAAGTAAAGGAAACAGCACCCAGGACAAGTAGCGGAACGCCATCTGTTCACAAAGAAAAAGAAAACCTGCTGAATCGGTGAGCATCCATTTAGACATAGCATCACAGAGTTGGGGTGAGGGTGGGAGGGGAGTGTGTGGGGGTGGGGTGGGAGGTGGTTGGATGCCATGGTCGAAGAGTGTGGAGCCGGCGTCACAGCCGATGCTACATGGGCTAGAAGGGACACACTGTTGAAGAAGCACACAAGGGGAGAAGGCGTAACTGCAGCCAAACAGGTAGAGAGTAATGGGCATTCTCCGCAAGAATACAAAGACATTTGAAAAGAAATCAATCTGCCACCAACAACACATTGCCGGACTTACATCATCATATTCTTTTGTTGAACTTTCGATGTAAGTCGACTTGTCCTCAAACTTGATTTTAGGGATTATGTTTGCCACCATATCTTCCCTGTCCACCTGCAAACAAGACGGTAATGAACACTTTCAATGAAAGAGTGCAGGAAAAATAATAATAAAACATAAAACGTTGATTTCTTCCACAAATACACGGAAACACAAGATATAAATAAATATATAGCCTTTTGGGGGGGGGGGATTTAAATGCAAAGTCGAGGCTCATCGAAGAGTGAGACAATAAAGGGTTTAAATGATGACAATGAGTGGGGTGCCATCCCATCAGGGAGAGCAGTACTCCATTGAGCTACGGCCACAAAGCTTAAGGCCCAGTCACACCTTGACGTTTTAGCCAGCGATGGCAACGTATTAAAATGTATGTAAAAGGCTGGCTTACGTTGAACTTTTGATGTTTTTTTTAAAGATTCGGACGTATTCATAGCGACTTGGTCTTATGTATAACGCATTGGTAACAACACAGAACGTTTCGTTGTGTTATAGATAACTTATACCAACGAATGCTGAACCTGTTGTTGGTCTACACAACCGATGCACAACGATAGTCTAACTTAGGCATAGTGCGTTGCACGCATCGCCGACGATGTCGTGACGTAGCCTATTAAAAGGCTGACGCACAACGATTCGAATCATAACTGCCGTAGAAATGGAAGTGTCAACATCGCGGTCACACCTTGGCGATCTTGCCAGCGTATGCCGACCTAAGAAAAATGTGTCTAAAACGTTGGGGCACGTCAAATACGGTATGAGTAAGTTTGGTATACGTGAGTACAACGCTAAATACGCTATCATACGTCGTAGTAAGTAGAGTACGTCAAGAAATTTTAAACATGTTCAAAATTTTACGACGTACTCGGCGTATGACACATGTTCCGCATGCGATGGGGATAAGTTTTACACACGATATGTGGACGCTTACACACGTCCACAAAGGTTACTTATAAGCTACTCATAAGTCGAAACACGTCGCGGTAATGTCTTTTTTACGCGAAACTTATTTCTAACTTATGTTTGACGTGCTTTGAACCAATTCTTTACGTAGTCCCAACACACATCGACGTATGTAGAGGTATTCCAATGACGTCTTCCGGTCGACAAAAAAATAAATAAATGAATGTGTTTCTAACTTACAACTGCCATATAAAGACGTGTTCCCAGCGGTTTTGGGAATTGTTATATAAAAATGGTGTTCATAAAAGGGGAACCCAACAGTGTTTGAGTCCTTTTTGAGTCGATGTCCATGTCAGCAGTAACAGTAACAGTATCAGTATTAGTATTAGTATTAGTAGTAGTTTGTTCATGTTGGCAGTAGTAGGTGAGTGTGAGGGGGAGGGTGTGGGTTATGATGGATCCTCCTTGCGTTTAACGATTTAACGATTTAAATGATAAACTCAACGATTTAAATGGCTGCATCTCCACTATTGAAAGTAGACGCTTGCGCTCAACAATTGGATTTTTTTTACACTCAACAACTTTTAAACGGTACCACTCAGCTATTTTCATTGTTTATAATGAACGATTTAAATTGCTCTCACTCGCCTTTGTTTTTTGACGCTGGGGTTTTGAAATTTGAAGCGTTTCTTCTGAACGTGTTAAAACGCTCAAACTCGACTATTTTAAATAGACGCTGCCGATGGACAATTGGAATCAGAGCCAAGCTCGACATCGAAGTGTGAACATCCTCGTCATGCCGAAGAAAAGTTTGAAGAATGCTGCAAATAAGTGTCCTGGCCGTGGCCGTGGACGCTGATGCAAGGACGATCCATTATACCGACGTCTTTCAGCCTATGAGTAACTTAAAAGTAACGTCTGTCGATGTGTGGCAACGATCGCGTAACGTGCCAACAACACGTTAATCATAGGTTAGAAATAAGTTTCGGGTACGCTAAACATTACCTCGGCGTGTCTCAACTTATGATTAACTTACAAGTAGTATGTGTTGACGTCTGTCAACAATCGCAGACCGTGCATACAACTTGTGGCCAGCGTAGCGGAACGTGTGAGTCATACGCCGGCATACGTCGTGAAATTTCAAGCATGAAAAAATTTGAGGACAACCAAAAAGTACAACGTTTAAAGCCAACGTACAACGACGTATGGCAGTGTTTCTCAGCGTGCTCTCAATGTTATCAAAACTTACCCATAACGTATTCAACGTGTGCCAGCGTTTTAGAAGAAAAAAATTCAAAAAATCGGCATACGTTGGCTAAAACGTCAAGGTGTGACCGGGCCTTTAGAGGCTGCGAGTAGTTAGGATGAATCGACAGGACTTGGAACAACTGAGGACGTAGAGTGAGAACATGGCTTGTAATCGAGTGAGTGCAGTTTGGTCAGATATGTAGAACGTCCTTCAATCCCGGAAATCTCAGTGTCACCCGATCATTCAGGGATAAATAGTCACATGAACCAACATACTTCCATGGTCAGCCACTCGAAGAAGTTCAGTCTGTTGAACCTCTGCAGGCCTCAATCAGCCCTCACCTCTCCCGAGCTGAAATTTGTAAATGCTGGCCTCAAAAGCCAGCCACAGATGAGGCATTTTCCATTGTTCAGTCCATTTGTTTTTTGTTTTTTTCACAACTCCTCAGTCCCGAGGCTTTTATCCATCGCTCGTATGGAGTACTAAAGCACTCAACATTATTGGCATCACCCACAAAGAGGCCAAAGGACAAGGCCTGATGTTCTCAAATCACAGAGAGATGAGTGGTACGTATTTGTTTTGAAACGTGTCCTCCAGTCTAGCAGCCTCAATCCTCCGATCTTCCCAAGCACGCATTTTACTTCTTCCCTCACTTTTTCACCTTTATTACCTTCACCACCAAAGGCCAACGGAGGGTTTGTTTTCACCCGTCTATCAATCGCCAACAGGTCACATTTTTATTCCGATCTTCATGAAACTTCACCTGGTAGAGGTAGTGACAATCTGGAAGCCTATTTTGAGGTCAATAGGTCAAAGGTCAAGGTCACAAATCGTCAATTTTCAAACCGATTCACTAGATATCTACTGTATGTATATCCTGTATATAAAACAGAAAAACACAAGTGGATATGTCTTGATCGACCTCTGCGAGTATGTCTATTAATTACATACTGTTTGAACAGAGTTGGACCAAGAGTGCATGTATTAAGAACTTATTATTCAACCTCAACTACATCGATTGGAACATACATTTAAACATGTAGACCTTTCGAGGCCTTACACCTTTAAAACCCCTTAGGCTTAGACCTGTTAGACCATTTTAATTTAAACCTTTTAGACCCTTTAAAATAATAAATAAATAAATAAATAAAAACTTCACACACCCTGTAGAGTGTAGACCCCCAAGACCCATAAACACACTTTAGAGCACCAAGATCATGAAGACCCTAAATACCCTCAAGACCACAAAGACCATTTAGCCCTTAAAATCCGAAAGACACCAAGATTCCCCCCCCCCACCCCCCATTCTTCCCCCAAGACCCTTTCAGACCATAAATACCCTTGAGACCGCTGATACCCGTAAAAACCCCCAAGGCCCTTTATAACCCCAAGATCCTGTAGATCCTACAGACCCCATTAGAACCCTTACTTTTCAAAACAGAATTGTCTCTTTTTTTCAGGTTCTGCTCATTTTGGTTTGTGGCATTGGGAAACATCCCGTGCGCGGAAGAGTGAGAAAGTCCCAAAAAGGCCCACGTGGCAAAGAGAAAATGACAACAATTTCACTCCACAATAATCAAATGGGATTTTTTTTTGTGATTTTATTATTGCCAAAACTATGACATCAGATTTAAACTTACGCAGCTAATTTGTACACATGTGTAGTATATGTGTTTAAAATTTGGTCAAAATTCGTCAAAGGTCAATGTCATCAAAACATGTAGAACACCAATTAGGCGGTGATTAGAAAATGTATCGACCAAAATTGTTATTCACGACATTCCATCATGTGAGCGCTTGATACGTCAAATTCTCAAAATTACCAAATTGCCGTTTCAATCGGAACAATTGTGAAATTCGATTTAGCAAGAACTGTACGATGCACAATACCTTTCTTTGTTACTTGTGAAATCGAAAATTCGCAAGTATATTGCTTGGTCCGGTCTGTGATTCTCTCTATGTATATGTATATATGAATGAATGAATGTCGCCTACAGGACACAATTTTTAAAATGCATCTTCACAAAACTTAACGGAATGGTCGAGCTGGTAACAAGCAAGAAGCCTATGGATTTTGAGCTCAAAAGGTCAACATAAACCAAAGGCAACAAACTTGTCAAATTTCTAAAATCATTAATTTTCATCCGATCTACGTGAAATTTGAACAGACTTTGCATTTCACGTCACTGGATTCAACCACCAACTATTTTTGAGGTCAACACTGGCCAAAGGTCAATAACATTGGTGGGATTTCTAAAATCCTCAATTTTCATCTGATTGACTTTAAATATGAAGAGGATTCGCATATTTGGTCATTGAATTAAACCACCAGTTATTTTTACGGTCAAATTCATTTTAGATATTTCGCAAGTATCGTGCTCTGCACGACATCTTTCTTGTCTGTCTGTCTGCAAGCAGAAAATCTCAAAAAGTTGTGGATGGATTTGGACGAAACTTGGTGGACACGGGTGTATGGCAAGGACAAATTGATTCAATTTTGGTGAAGATCTGGATCTGGATCTGGATCTGATGATTTTTTAGTGATTCGTCACCATTGAGAGATAGGACCAAAAATGACATATAGCACGATATCTCAAAAAGTTGTGGACAGATTCCGATGAAACTTGGTGGACAGGTTGGGTGTGTGACAATGAAGAATTGATTCAATTTTGCTGAAGATGCAGATCTGTTTACGAGATCTTTAAAAAAATTTCAGTGATTCTTTACCATTGAGAAATGGGGCCAAAAATGATATTTCAAAAAGTTATGGACTAGTTTTGACAAAACTTTGTGGGTGAGTTAATTAGGTGACAATAAGCAGATTCAATTTTGGTTTCAGTCTGAATCCAGATATAGCCCATCAGCGAGATCCAAAAGTAAACTGTTCAGCCTGGCGGAGGTATGCGCTCTACCGAGTGCCATTATAATTTGCTTTTAAATTTGTTTTCTCCACAACCACCTGGGCGATTGACACGAAACTTTCAACATAAGAGTGGCTACCCATAGAGAATATTTTAACAAAGTTAAATGATTATTGGATGGAAAATGCGGCCGGCATTCGAAAAAAGTCGGTTTTCTGCAAGCATGGGTTTCAGGGTGTTTCACGTACCAGGAATAACTGGCTGAGGCCGAGCAAAATCGATAAAAATTATATTTGTTTACATTTATAAACGAATCAAACCATTGGTTAAAGGACAAATTAAAATAAAATAAATAAAAACCTGCCTTCAACAACATCTCCCACCTTGACATTCATGACCTTAGTGACCTTCCAAAGGTCAATGAGTAGGCCAACGAAGACGCTGATTTGCACCACAAAATTTGTCTCGTTGTCCAGGATGTACAGAAGAACCACCGCCGATTGGAAGACCCCAAAGAAAACAGAGCGAACAGACAGTCCTTCCAGAGACTGACGGCTGTTCCAGAACTGGATGTCTATGACAAAAACGGATTCACATGAAAACAGGATTAAAGGAAAGAATGTCACTTTATGCAGCTAAAACTGGGCCTATCCTGCACCAACATCACACATTGAGCACTCTGGGAATTCGAAGATTAAACGGGGGTTTCATCTCGCATCTTGTTTTCCAGATGCTGTTTACAATATTAATTAATCAGGTGACACCAAAATTTTATCTTCCTTCTTCGGGGTCGGCCGACGATCCTGTCAAAAATAAAAAAAATTAAAAAAGGTTTTACAGCCATGTTGGCGAACTCACGGTGAGGTTAGTAGCGGAGCAGCCGACACTACGAGACTGCAACTGAACTGGTTTGCACAATTAATGTTGATACGTATCATCCAGCTGTTCAAGTTCTTATTAACTGATAAGGGGTACCTAAACTGGCTAGATGTGTCGTTAGTACCCCCTTGTTGGTCAGGAGTCCTACAGCAAGTGGTGATAGGCTAAAGGGTTTCATGGTCATCATGATCGTTAAGAGATTATACATGTATAACACTTTGGTGATGTCCCCAAACTGCCCCACTGTTCTCCTCCACACGAGAGGGAGAGCGTGGGAGGGTCGAGAAAAATTAAAGATCTGCTGAAGGGTCTTTGAAGGAGCTTTTGTAAATGTCAACAGTTTCATTCTGTTTTCGAGCACATTTGAAAACTTTAGTGCGACAATGACTAGAAAAATTCTCTCATAAACCATGGATATAATAAAAGAGTTCAAACAAATAATAGGAAGTAAAAGCAATTGTAAGTGACAATAGAATCCATCTTAAATGGAATAAACAACATGGTTCATCCAGCGTTTCACCCAAGGGTTGGCAGGATGGCCTCGGCCCGAGAGGTATGCGCACTCGCCTCTGAGCTGTCTGGGCTGGGTTTGAATGTCGACCCAGCTATAAATGGCCATCATGGCGTCTCGCAGGCAGGGCGATCAATCAGCGTGCGTGTCATCCCCTTGATGGATATTAAACTAGGTGTTCTGTCTTCCGGAATTAGTTGATAAACGTTAAAGATCCTACGGTGTCCTTCACAAAGAGTCGGCGAGCTATCACCAGCACCGTGATCAAATTATAAATTCCTGTTCTGATCTACAGGGGACACTGCATCAGCGACACAGACACGTTCCGAGCAATGATGCAACCAGCAACCACAGTCTGCATACGGAATGAAAGAACGATCACATAAATAACCGAAGGGCAGTATGTACAGCCAACTTATCTTGAAGAGAACACTAACCATTTTTGAAAGCAAGAAATTCAAATATGCTGTGCACAATGGAGACGATGACGGTGACGGCGAGAAGATAAGGATTGGTTTCAAGCAGAGCGACCTGCAAAAGGGAAAGAGGGTCAACGAAAGAACACAATTTGTGCATCAAACAGCCAATTAAGCTTGACGTGGCAACAACGAAGAAAGCTAACTACCACAATGGATTGTATCATCAAATTCATTCGCAAGATTAAAATTAAACAGTAATCTTGTAGAATGTGAGAACTTCAATAAGTCATGGCATTTAAGTATTGCATCCTCCAAAATGGAGAGGTCAGGTAACCACAAACACCACGTGCTGCATGGGTGGAATGATGTTTCTGTTGTGGTGGGTTAATAACGCTGTGGTTTGTTGACAAGGGAGATGCTCGAAACAATAATGTATACAACACTACGATGGTCAACACAAGCGGCACGATTGTCACCGCAATATGAACACCATGCAAAGTACAACAGGTATTACAAAAGCAACACTGTACCCCCTTGTTAAGGAACAAATGAACTTTCAAACCTGTCTGCCTCCTCCATAACCTGGTAGTGCCTTGTTCAGTCTGTCTCTAAGTGTATGCTCCCCTTCCATTCCTTCCTCTCTTCAAATGAGTGCAGTGTTGGTAGCAGCCGGTGGTGACGGCGCGGCGGGAGCAGCGAAAGAGATTGGGAGGAATGATATGTATTAAATATAGTTACGGTCGTGGGGGTAGATCGAGGAATTTAATAGGAAAATTAGGATTGAATAGAGTTGTTTGGTCGGTGGACGTGTGCGAGACCTCTCGATGCAATCAAGTAGGGAGACTGTGAGCTTAAGTGTTACTTGTGTTACACGGGGGGTGGTGCTGTGTTAATTCGGTCGGGTTTGTGACGAATTGCCCCAGTATGTAATCTCCCCCCTGTGAACTTTCCCGACGTTTTGTGTTCCAAGATCGGCAATAAAGGTGGGGAACGTGTCCCTAAAACAACTACAAGCAAGCAGAAGCCCCGCCTTCCTGGGTTTCGTGCGAGCAGGCCACGCCGGAGGCAGAGGGTTGATGGGCGTGACGTGAGACGCATGAAGAGGAAGAGGGCGTGAGAGGCAGCAGATCAAATAGGATGGAGAGTTTGGAGAAGGAACGGTTGAGTGCGGAGTGAGGGACGCACGCAGTCGAGAGAGAACGTAGCTCGGAGATGGCCTGTAAGAAGAGGGCTTTACGGCTGCCTTTCCTGCGACGCATAAAGAAGAAGGCACAATTCTCGTATTCGTGCCGAGGCGAGACGTTGGCCATCGACTCTTGGCTGGTTGTGTGGGACAGGCCTCAAGGCCTCGTGTGTGTGCGTGCATCACCGAGGGGGACGGCATCATTCTGCAAAGAGTGTATTGGCGGCGAAGACGATCGATGAAGAAGCTGCACGGGGTCTCTGAGCCTTGGTGTTGAATACCGCTCATGAATTGCCTGACATAAGTTTTTCCCACTGCGAGAGAGCGATTTGTTGCCATTTTGCACGCGTCTATACGTGCAAATAGAAGCACCTCGATTCCAAGTTCTACAAAGACCATCTCTGAGCCAAACGAAGTGCCAGAATAAAGGAAGGGTTTTCTTTTATTTTGTTCCCCTTGTTTGTATCAAGTCTATGTGTAAAGGCGCCTCGACGTAGACTTTAATTTATCTCACGTATTGTCCTTTGTAAATATTTCTCTATTTTCCATTAAATGTGTTCATTTCAAGTGGCTGTGTCAGTGTATTTGTCGTGGGGTTCGAGGATCAACGTCCGCCTCCGAATAAAGAAAGACTGCTCGACCATCCAGGGCTGGCGGGCTTAACCGCCCATCACCACAATTTGGTTCGGTGTGATTAACCTTGGCTGCCAGCGCCGCGATGATAATGTAGATTCTTCATTCTGCAGGAAGGATCGTAGACATCGAGTCTTGTTTGATCTGTTTTTTTTTACCCAAGCCCATGCTCCCTCCCGTGAAAAGAAGAGAAAGAAAAAACAAACTACAAAAACTTCCAAAAAACACTTCATTTGAGAAAAAATAGCTCCGCAAAGCAGGCGTAACCCCTCAGCCCCTTGATGCAAACCAATTTCAAGATGGTGGCGATATTGAAAATCGCAGCACGCCCATTTTCGAAAAGAACCTTCCTCGACTCAACCCCAACACACCCAGCAAAAATGGATTTAATCGGACAAGGTGTTCTCGAAATTGACGGAAACCAATTTCAAGATGGCTGCCGTGGCGGCCACAGTGAAAATCGCAGCGTGCTCATTTTGGAAAGGAACCTTCCTCTACTCAACCCCATTATACTTCGCCAGAATAAAATCAATGTGTGAAGCCGTTCTCAAGTTATTGTCCAGAAACCAAATTCAAGATGGCTGCTCTAGCCGCCATAATGGATATCGGATTACGCTGAGTATCGAAAGGAACCTTCCTCTAAACACCCCCATGATATCACACAAAAATGAAATCAATAAGTCAAGCCGTTCTCAAGTTATTGTCCGGAAACCAAATTCAAGATGGCTGCCCGAGCCGCCATATTGGATATCGCATCGCACTGATTATCGAAAAGAACCTTCCTCTACTCAGCCCCAACACACACTGCAAAAATGGATTTAATCGGACAAGGCGTTCTCCTCGAAATCGACGGAAACCAATTTCAAGATGGCTGCCGTGGCGGCCACAGTGAAAATCGCAGCGTGCTCATTTTGGAAAGGAACCTTCCTCTACTCAACCCCATTATACCTCGCCAGAATAAAATCAATGTGTGAAGCCGTTCTCAAGTTATTGTCCGGAAACCAAATTCAAGATGGCTGCCCGAGCCGCCATATTGGATATCGCATCGCACTGATTATCGAAAGGAACCTTCCTCTACTCAGCCCCAACACACACTGCAAAAATGGATTTAATCAGACAAGGCGTTCTCCTCGAAATCGACGGAAACCAATTTCAAGATGGCTGCCATGGAGGCCACATTGAAAATCGCAGCGCGCCCATTTTCGAAAGGCACCTTCCTCGACTCAACCCCAACACACCCAGCAAAAATAGATTTAATCGGACAAGGCGTTCTCCTCGAAATTGACGGAAACCAAAAGTTGACGGAGGGATGTCCACCCGGACAACGCCTGTGACGACAATACCCCTTAGCCCAATTGGGCTGAGTGGTAAAAAAACAATATTTTGCAATTTCTTCTTTGGATCTTGTGTTGATAAATTGGTGTGGGGTTGATATTGGGCTGAATGGGCTGAATGGCCTCCACCCGTGTCCAATTTCCTGGCGATTCCTTGTGAAATGACAACACAGCCGATTCCACACGTGAGAAGGCTGAATGCCCCATTTCTGTTTGCTTCCAAATCTTGTGTCCCCAACCAACCCCTCACTCTCGGTACGCACCTTTCCCTGTCGTACCCAACTAGTCCTCGACTCTATCTTTTGCACGTAAGAAGGTAGAAAACTTTCTGACAACCCTTAACTATGATTCTGCAAATGAACTGGATGGCATCAACTGATGGGTTCTAAAAACCTGCTCCGCCGCTCTTGCACTTCCTCTCTCTCTGCCCTTTTAACCGTCATTTGCTCTCGTCTCGGTCATCTTCCATCTGCTGGGAAATCGACCAACATCTCCGCATTACATAAACTGGAACAGCATTCGGTGGAGTGCATACCTCCGCCAGGCTGAAGGGTATAACGTCTCGTATCCCACCGAGAGGCCGGATCTGAAAGACCTGAACAAAAAAAAAAAAAAAAAAAAAAAAAAAAAAAAAAATCGAAACAGCTTGTTCTGATCATCGAACCAACTCTTCCAGCAAATTTTGTCATAATCCATCCACACTTTGGTGAAATATCGTGCTACATCTCATTTTGGCCCCGTCTTTCAACGGTCAAGAATCACTTTTAAAAGAATGAAACAACTCTCATGTCCGGATTCGGATGTTCAACAAAATCGATTCAATCCACCCTCGGCACACACCTACAGTGTTCAAGTTTTGTGTTCACCATGCTCAACGCGACCAATTAAACCCACACCCGACCCCAAAGTGTACCACCTCCTAAATTTCCAGTTTTTCCTTCTGTATCCATCTTGTCCAACCCTTGCGTCCTTCTTACTCGCATTCCTTATTTGTCCACCTCCGTCCATTTTATCTCTCTGTTGGCATTTCCTCCTCTTTATGCCGTTCCTTTTGCGTCCTGATCCGTTCTGTGGGTCTCAGTCTTCCATGAGTATCGACTTTGTGTACAAAAAAAAATAGTGGGACAACACTGAATTATTTAACAACTTTCCTTTGTGGGAAGTTGAGTGAATATTGTACAATCTACAAACACCAGGAAGGAAGTAATTTTGGGATCAATAACACAACAGACGCTACACTTTTGAGCTCCCACAATTACAGAAACTTACAAATGTACACAGGCACGCACAATGCACCGGGCCTTCGGCCATCAACTCGAGTACGAGCACTGTTCTCAATGACCCACCTTGACGGTGTCCTGCTCCTCGTCAGACTGTTCATAAAGGTCATCCCCAAATACATTCCAGATCGATCGTGTGGATTGTGCCGCATACATCTGCCATTTCCACAGAGACAGTGGTGTGAATGACAGGTGAAGGGGAAGACTGGACAGGCTGCTGTTTACCGGAAAGCAATCCTTCTGCAGGTTCCAGTAGTCATTGAGATAGAGAACAGGAAAGTAGTCTCCACTCAACTCGTCAAACTTCACATCTGAAGCAGAGGTTGTTGAACATGCTCACGACACGAAATCGGACGGACAGGATTTACATTCCAAACATGGAGGTTTACTTTTAGGGCAGAGTTTTATGTTTTCACAAAATAATTGCTAAAAACTTTTTCTTTATATGTAGTATTGCTAAGTACTGCCAAGTACTGCTAAACTGGAGGTTTTGAAAGTGCCAACAAGGCCATTTGTGTTGTCGTGTTGAAATTATTAATGCATTTGAAACTAGAAGGGCACTCGGTAGAGCGCATACCTCCGCCATGAGAACATATCAGGCCCGATACATTTTTGAGATTTCATGCTACACACACACATAAACAGTACAATATCGGTTTGGAGCCCAATCTCTCAATGGCGAAGAATCAGGTTAAAAATTAAACAATTATCGCATCCAGATCTGGATTCAGATCTTCACCAAAATCGAATTACTTCATCCTTCCCACACACCCAACCTGTCCACAACTTTTTGAGATATCCTGTACACAGACAGACAAAAAGGGGTGAAAACATAACCACCTTCACCTTCGGTGGTGGAGGGAAAATGTATAATAAAAGGTGTGTGCTGGTGTGTGTGTGTGTGCGTTCGTGACGCTTTATTCTAAAATCGAAATGGTGTTGGAAAGCTAAATAATTGATTTACTTGGAACAAAAAGTCGTGTCCGTTTAGTCATAAAAATACCCGTTTTCGAAGCCATGCTTTCCGAAAGGGGAGAGGAAAACGAGGACCTGAAGCTTCAATGATTGTAACAGTACGACAACAGCCGGACAACTTTAGAATAAAGCTCGACGAGCGCGGAAGGAGCACACAAAAGTATATACCGCAGTATTTCTCAAAGCAACATATAGAAATATAAAATAGGATAGGAAAGGATCACAAACAAAGCTGTTTGTGTGTTTGTGCTCCTTCTGCGGACCATTTTATATATAGAACAGTACACTCCAGTTCTGGAGCGTTCATCGAACTTGAGAAAGGACGTGGCAAGGATTACCCCCTCCACTTTTATTTGGACCAAGTTAGTTCAGGACTGGTGTTGCATCATTGGGCCACGATCTGTTCAGCCACCTCAGAGAAGAAGATTTTTGAAGGTTTAAAATATATATATATATATATATATATATATATATATATATATATATATATATATATATATATATATATATATATATATATATATATATATGGCTGCTGAATCATGTGACCAATGTCATCATCAATTTATTTTTCTGTGGACCATTTTATCCCAAGATGACAAAAAAATTTCATGCTGATCAGATGTGGCATTCTACATATGCAATTATGAGTCATAACGAAAGCACCTATGACGTCATTTTAAAAAACAATCTCTTTCCCCATGCAGAGCACTTGCTGTGTTTAAAGTTTAAATTTTTTCCTTGGTACGGTTTCAGAGATACAGTTCCACATAATGAGATGGAGGACGTCATAATTATGACTAAAACATTCTACATGAGTGGTACGCACCGATGGTGAAAATGTTGTCTCAATCCGACAAGTGGTTGCGGAGAAAAACACTAAAGTTCTGTGCGGACAAACAAACAGACAAACAAACAGACAAACAAACAAACAGACAGACAGACAAACGGACCCAAATGCAAGATCCTGTGCTGCGGCAAGGGTAAATAATATCAATCATGTTTTGAAATAATCCATGCGTTGTTTTATGCCTGCTTTAAATCCACGGGGTGTGAATGCGTCCCAAAAATTGTTTACTTTACCTTTGGTGAGGGTGAGGGTTAAACCCGTCAGTGATGCAACGGGTCAGCATGGCTGGTATCCCCCAAAATAAACCGGCCACCACAAAGCAGAACAAATCATGCTTCCTCTTCACCATAGCACGTCCATCTTTATGCTAAACACACAACTCTCTCGATCTCACATAAAATCATCACAAACTCACACTGATCAAGAGGGGGTGGCACCGAGCCTTTAACCCACGACGTGTGATCATCCACGAGGTTTATGGTCAGGTTCGGGTGCCAGTGGGACAGGATTTCCACAGCACCATAGTCTTCCGCTCTCTGCCAACACACACCGGACCGTTTCAAAAGATACCGTCGGAGAGCTGACAAGATCGCATCGTTACAGCAACGATTCGAACGCGTTCTCAATCCTCTCCAAACGTTACACATTTCCTTTATTGAATTGACAATCGGCGAAGGGACAGGAAAATGACGTCTTGCATATTCAGGTTCGGGTTTCTTACGGAAATCAAGAAAAATACCTTTATCCTCTCTGGGCTCGCCTCAGTCTCCCCAGTCAATAGGTTCTTCGTCTTTAAGAACCTCCTTTTCTTGAACTTGTTGAGCACTGAACACAAAACCAGGCGATCGCAGTCACGACAAGTCAAGAGTACACATCGATCGATGTTTAATAATTACCAGTCTGCAGGCAACTACGTTCATGTGCAAACGAAAGACCACATCCCGTCGTCGCTTCTTTTATCATTTTGCATGCGCGTCACGGTCTTCAATTCAACAATCCCACCCCGACGTGACACCGTGGTCATGGTTTCCATTCACCGACTCCTCCTGCGATCGGTGCTTTGGTGCTTCTTCGTGGAGTACTGGGCTCTAGTCCATCGCGAGTGCGACGCAACGGCTGCGGCTCTGCGACGGTGTCTCGGTGTCACAGTCTTACAGAAGCTCATCTCTACAGCAACTACATATTGATACGAGCACGTTAACTACCGCGGGGAATTGGGTGTGACTGTTCGGGTAAATCTTTTGAGCCCCTTTTGCTCTGACGAATGCTAGATGCTTCATGACAGAGACGTTCCTCATTTCCTCCCAAAGCAGTAAACATACTGCTCTGTGAAAAAGGAAAGAATAAAGGAGTGGGACTTTTTATTTACCCATTTTATTCCTTGGTTATCCCACCCCCCACCCCAACATGTTTTCTCTGATGTACGAGCTCATAGTGATCGTTGTCATAACAACGATTCAAGGCTGAGCAGACCTGTTAAGCTTTAAATGCGTGGACAATCTTCTCACCAACTGCTTCGATTCGGCCAATCACCGTTCAGCCGTTCGAATTTTGATGACGAGAGGTAAATGTTGCATGTTGTTTGTTTTGTTTTTCTGGAATCTCACATGAGCGTTTAACGCACAGCAAGATGACACGTTGTACCCGTGCTGAGAGCACATCACATTGGCATGTGATGCACAAAGTACGACAAATATTCGCTCACTGCGGGAAGTATAAACAGTAGCGAGTCGACGATAGCGAGGATGCGTGGGATCGGGGTGGTATCCACTCTTCACGAAGTACACGTGGATGTACAACGATCCATTGTTTTTCACATTCTGAAAAAAAAAATAACAACAATAATAATAAAATAAAGACACAATGGGTGGTAATGAAACAAGAGAGATGGTCATAATTACATTCAGAAAAAAAAAACACCAATTAGGAAAGGCATGGGAAAGCACCTCTGAGATTGGAATCTCGCCATGGTATTCATAAGACCCATCACCATTAGGTCCCAGTGTCCAATCTCCGTACACGACATCACGCAGCTCCCAGAAGAGCTTCGATGTGTTCTCAAACTCGGTGAATGAAATGGTCTCAGAGACGAACACCAGCACGTCCTGTTGAAGCACAAGGTCCTGCCGTTACCAAATGCTTAGAGCAGGAAGGATGTTGTGAAAGACAAAAAGGTAGACGTGCCATTAAAAAGTATTTATAACGCCAGAGAAGAGAAAAAAAAAACAAATCCATTTGGAGGGTTCAGGAAAAGGAAAGCAACGAGTCATGCAATTAATGGTTCGTGTACAGCAGTTTTAGCCAATAATTCTGCAGCAAAAGATTTAATGTTGTAAAGCTAGGTATATCTCAAGAAGAACGTGATGTTATTACCATGACGGTGTCCTTGGGAAACAGGTTGCGGCTTGGTGGCCGCACCAGCCCACTCGTCGAGCCACCTGGAGTGGTGTTCTGCGGTGTACTCCCCCGGCGGAAAAGGCTGCTGATGAGCCAAATAATCAGAATCCTGTGGAAGGAAACGTGGGATGTCACTGTAAACGCTTTGTGTCGAAGTTGTCAAACTACGTGCATTTTTCATGGCAAACGCGTCACAAATGACCGACTGAGAACCATCATTAAACTGGACATCCCATATCACGCAAAGTCCTTCCTCGGCACACTTGAACTCCCATCACCCGACATGATCTGCCCTCCCACCATCCCTCCCCCAGGTTGCTGCAGGGCACAAACACTCCACCACCAACCGTCTTTTGGTGAAACTACTGAGATCCAGGATCAGCACACACCTCCACTCATCCGTTCCTCCATTTTCCCCACCTGTGGAACCAACTTAAACATTTTCTTCATCTCCAACTTCCATCCAAGTCTTCGAGACAGCTGTTCACCGCCATCTCAGATTGTCCCCAATACAAAACCAGAAGTTTTTCTCCACTTGTTAAACAACCGCAACCCCGACCTCTCTATCAATCCTCAGTTTGTTCCTTCCTCAGAGTTTACTTCTGCATCAATCTTGTCCACCATGCGTGTCCTCCACTCACCCTCATTCTTCCATACATCCCTTGTTTCTGCGAGTCTCCCTCTATTTTGTCCCTCCAAACAACCCAACTGCTCATACATCACCCCTCTCCTTCTGCTGTTCCTTTTGTTCTACTCCTTACTGATCCGTTCTCGGTTCCAGTTCCTCCACGAGCCTTTCATCAAATTGCAAGATCGTTCACCAATCAGCGATTATTTGAGCGGATTGAACGCAAATCAACAAACCTTGCGTCAAAAAAAAAATCAATGTGATCGAGCAAATCCGCGTAGAGGAAACTGGCGAATGACAAGACCCCCCAATATGTGATATATCAAATGATTCAGATGCAAACTGACAATTTGTGACCTTGACCTTTGACCTCAAAAAAAGGCTTCCAGATCGAGAAGACCGACACCAGATGTCTACGTTTCATGAAGACCATAATAAAATTGTAACCTGCAGGTGACATACAGAACTGGAAGGGCACTCGGTATAGCACATACCTCCGCCACACAAAGCCTGATCCAGTAAAACACATCAGGCTGAATACCTTTTTGAAACATCATGATATACTAGTACGTGCCCGTAAAAAAAAAAAATAATAATAATAAATAAATAAATAAATAAACCACACAGGCAGTTTCTTCGCTCTCACGTGCCCGTACGTGCGTGACCCGGAATTTCGATATTATTCGCAGTTACGATTATTCGCAATTTATTTTTAATACCCAATTATTCAATTAGCGGCAACGTATTTTACCTTTTCGCAATGTCGTGGCAAGGAAAAACAAAAAGAGAAGAGAAGAGAGAGAAAAAAATTTACTTCCTGGTTCGGAGCATACCAGCACTCTGATGTTCCCGAAATTTATACACCGTCTAATATGAAAACGATCATAACTTGGGCCATTGTGTTAATCTATAAATGTGCATAAGAAATCGAGAAATTATTAGAATACACGAAGTCATCACTCTCCGGAAGCCCTACGTTGTAACCCGTAATGGGGAACGTGGCTGTGCTTCCCTTCCCCATCGGCCACGCCCACGCAACAACGTGTCTTCCCATTGGTTTGGTAAATAAATGGCCATAACTTGGGAAGCACTTGTCCGATTAATATCAAACCTTGAAAAGACACATCCTCAGGTCCCCAGCAATATATCTGGCAGGTTTCAATTAGATCGGACCAGAGGTTGTCGAGAAACAGCGGTCACACACACACACACACACACACACACACACACACACACACACACACACACACACACACACACACACACACACACACACACACACACACACACCCACACACACACACACACACACACACACACACACACACACACACACACACTGCTGGAATTATAGATAGATTTTTTTTTCGGCCAAATCTCTCAATAGTGAAGAATGATTTTAAAAATCAAATAATTCTCGTATCCATATCTTCACCAAAATCTAATCAGTTTGTGCTTGACACACACCCAAACTGTGCAGCAAATTTCATCCCAATCTGTCCACAACTTTTTGAGATATCCTGCGTACAAACAAACAAACAAGCAGTCATAGACTGGTACTTATGAAATCGTCAACTTGACCTCTGACCTTGTCTAATAAAAGCTGTCTCTCGAGAAGGTAGCGACGCAAACCAGATGTTTCTACGATGATTCTGTACGAAAGCATCAAAAATCGAATGTTTTGGATGTTTGACCTTTGACCGATTTTGACCAAAATCTAATCAGCACTACCCATCACCCGCCTGAATGACGTGGTGTAATTTGACATCGGTAGCTTCTTCCGTTCTCGAGTTATCGTGCCTACAAACAAACACCCAAACAGAGGACGGAAGTGATCAATATACTTATTAAATCTTTAGATTTCGTAAGTAATAAATTGATCACATCAAAGGTGAACTTCCTCCAATGGTCCACCAGTAGGCACTTTTCACTTTAAACAGCAGAGTAAATAATGTAATAAATCTCACATCAAAGGTGAACTTCCTCCAATCGTCCACCAGGGGGCACTTTTCACTTTAAACAGCAGAGTAAATAATAAAACAAGCAGTCATAGACTGGTACTTACAAAATCGTCAACTTGACCTCTGACCTTGTCTAATAAAAGCTGTCTGGAGAGAAGGTAGCGACGCAAACCAGAAGTTTCTACGATGATTCTGTACCAAACCATCAAAAATCGTAACGTCGACCGAAGCAAAAATCTCCATTTCTCCACGCAATTATTTAATATTATTTTATCAAAGTCACAAAACCGTAATATTCGGCCATCCACCAACAATCTTTACATAATCCGACGGACTCGCGAGTCAGGCATGCGACGATAACCTTTATTGGGCTAAAAAATGACTTTTAAACACCATCTTTATCGAAAACACCATCAGCGCGCACACGGAAAACCTTTACGTGACTCAACGCCGCCTCTGCTCAAGCGCGCTGCACCACGTGACGAGCTGTGACGCGGCGAGTGAAATATTTTTTATACAATCTTAAAAGGTCTCCAAAACATCCAATTTTTACCAGAATTTCAACAACTGAGTGTTAAGCATCCTAAGCGATCGCAAAAACCGAAGACAAAATTAAAATCGAAGTTAAAACGTACTCGTAATGTCGAGCGAAGCAAAATACTCCATTTCTCCACATGAATTTACGGAATTATGTTTGACCTCACTGTGACCTTAACCTTTGACCGATTTTGACCAAAATCTAATCGGTACTAGCCATCACCTTCCTGAATCACGTGGTGTAATTTGACATTGGTAGCTTCTTCCGTTCTCGAGTTATCGTGCCTACAAACACACACACACACACACACACACACACACACACACACACACACACACACGCACACACGCACACACAGGACGGAAGTCATCAATATACTTACGAAATCTTTAGATTTCGAAGTATATTTCGAAGTACTTACGAAATCTAAATCTTTAGATTTCGTAAGTAAAAACAGGGATGAAACTAGAGGGGGAGCACTCAGGAGAGTGCAAAACCTCCGCCGCCAATACTGCTGGGTCACTCAAGTGAACCTTATATCTTATTCATTAAATATGATGTCAACAGTGCTGACAGTTATAGTTCTTTTCTCCATTTTTTGGGGGGAGATGTGGGGGGGTTGGAAATCACTTAAAACATGTAGAAATGCAAAAAAAAAGAAATCGAAATTTTGTTGAAAAAAAAGTTGCAAAAATTTTTTTTTTCTCTAACAATTATTTTTTTGGGGGGGGGGTTGGAAATCACTTAAAACATGTAGAAATGCAAAAAAAAAAAATTATTTTCTCCAACAATTTTTTGGGGGAGGGGGTTATCACTTAAAACCTGTGGAAATGCAAAAAAAAGTGTTTTTTTTCTCTAACAATTTTTTTTTTGGGGGGGAGTTGGAAATCACTTAAAACATGTAGAAACGCAAAAAAAAAAAAATTTTTGTCTAAATTTTTTTGGGGGGTGGAAATCACTTAAAACATGTAGAAATGTGTAGAATTTTTTTGTCTAACAATTTTTGTCTAAAAAAACTCTAAAAAATCTTTTGTCTAACAATTTTTTTTTGGGGGGGGGTGGAAATGACTTAAAACATGTAGAAATCACTTAAAACATTAAAAAAAAAATTTCTCTAAATTTTTTTTGGGGGGGGGGGGTAACAATTTTTTGGGGGGTTGGAAATCACTTAAAACATGTAGAAATGCAAAAAAAAAAAATTGGGGGGGGTAACAATTTTTGGGGGGGGTTGGAAATCACTTAAAACATGTAGAAATGCAAAAAAAAAAATTCTCTAACAATTTTTTTTTTGGGGGGGGACCAAGTCCAAAATTTAATGGCATGATCCTTGGACCATACCTAACCCGCCCCACCAAGTTTCGTCGAAATCCGTCGAGGAGTTTTTTCCGTAATACTGTTCACAAACAAACAAACAAACAGAAAGGGGTGGAAACAGTAACCTCCATCCATCTTCGATGGCGGAGGTTAAACATAAAAATATCAAGATCTGAAAAATGAAGTGAAAAGACTGGAAGTTGAAGAGATCCAAAAGTGTACGGGTAATTATAAGAGCAACGGGAATGAAGAAGAAGAACCTCACACAGATCTTAAAAACCATCCTTGGGAATATTACTACAAACCAACTACAGTTGGAAGCTGTCCGGAACTCATTGACGATCCTCAAACGAGCCCTCGAAACAAAACTTCACACCTTGGTCCATGATTTGTGACCGCCCTGAACGAAATGGAGGTGGATACTTCTACATCTGGGAGGACTCCACTCCACCTTCTAAACCCCACATAGGGAGATAACAACCAATAACACACAAAAACACACGGATGCCTTAGATACCTGGGGCGGGAGCATTTCAAACCCACGCTATCTACCTGGCAAAGGTCTGCCTGCATGCATGCTCGTACACACGGCAACCTTTATACCCCTCCGGTTGGCTCACTCCAAATCTGATTCGTACATGATACAATACCCTCAATGGGGTGGAAGAGGGTGAGAGAGGGAGAGGGTGAGAGAGGGGGAGGGGTGAGAGAGGGGGAGGGGTGAGAGAGAGGAGAGGGGGATGAGAGAGGGAGAGGGGGATGAGAGAGGGGGAGGGGATGAGAGAGGGGGAGAGATTCCGGCAGATGTGATGCCCAGTTTAACATCCAAACGAGAAATAACATACACATTGATGAATCATGCTGCCTGTGAAACACCGGGATGATAGTTTATAGCTGGGCCAGGATTCAAACCCAGACAAGACAGATTAGAGCGAGTATGCCTAAGCAGTTTATGCTGAAGTGACGGATTGTATAATGGGAGATTGTACAAAAAGGGGAAATGTCGTGTGAAATAAAATTTCACATTTTCAGCGAGCCAGTCACCGCCTGTTTCACCGCAGAACACATCGCCAACACAGGTGAGTGGTCCCTGAATTTTATTCAAGTCAATCAATGTACAGTGTTCAGTGAAGTGAGCACTCGACAATATTTGCACTAAGGCCTTAGTTATTTTATAACTTGGTTTATGCAGTTCTTCAGCGAAAATGTAGGGTCGGTAGGTCGAAATATCATTTCAATTTTTAGAAATTATATACTTTTATGATTTTTTTTCGGATGTTCCATGGAAAAGACATGGGTAGGTGGGGAATAAATATAAATTCAGGACCAGGAGGATCTAAGAAAACATTGAAGATGGAAGACCATTCAAATGCAGGATACCCATGTTCACTGTATCATCTGATGTGAAGAACAATAGATAAGGATTAAAACTTGTTTTTACAACATAGTCTGGCATGTTTTTCTTATAGAAACCTGTTGGCTCATCAAACAAATGGAAACAATGCTGAGAAAATTACTGTCCAAGTCATAGATGTGTGCGTGCACACCAGTGCATAGTGCTGGATATGATTAAAAAAAAAGGTGTCTACTCGGAGTCAACACGCTCAAAACGGTCAATCAGAGCCATAACCAACTTAGTTTTCAGTGGGCATCTGATCGTACCGTCTCCCCATCCCCATGAGCACATCAAAGGCTGATTTCTGGTCCGTTGAAGGTGGAATATCAGCATCTCGCAGGGAAACTTTGACGTACTTGGCACCGAAATCTTTCAATACGAACAGCGGTGTACAACTTTCGATGGAAACAAAATCGGCACGATCGAGAGTAGCCTGCGAATCATCCCTGCTGCTGCACTAAATTGATGCAATCGTTCGGCCAGAATATTCGTCGTCAAGATGTTGCGTGATTAAATCACCAATACAGTCACTCGAATTTATACCGCTGACATACTTCTTAACAATCACTTTCGCCCAGAAACCACAGTCAATCTGAACCACGCTGGCCACTGCTCAAACGCCATGACCGAAGACGACTGCGCAGTTTGGTTAAAGGGGACTCGGCATTTTGGTGCGCGCGAAATTATATTTTTAAAATAAATGCCGACGTTTACATTTCGGATTTTGAAACTTTTGCACCTTCAGCGGAAAATTTATAAATACAAAAGGCTAAAAATGTGTTTTATATTTATATTTCATTTCGGCAAATATACCGTCGGCAGATCTGTAAACCAAGTTATAAAATAACTAAGGCCTAAGTGGCCTCAAGGAAACACTCCAACAAAATGGTTGATAAGGAACGGCTGGCTTGGCAAGCAATGATCCGTCATATTAAACACCTCCTGGAGACACCCAATGTCCGAATTGGACAAATGAACACTTTTTGTAGCAGTCAGAACTGCTGCCAAGTATAATTCTTGAGCTGAAATTACGTAATTTGGCTTAATTTAAAAGATTCTTGAGGTTATGGCATGTGCAGAAATAGAATAAAGCCACAAACGCTGGTGTCTGGGTGTTTGCAAGCATTGCAATGTACTCAGTGATTTGTATGTATACGAGTGATAATAATGTGATGTTTGTGGGGTACATGAAGGGATTTCACAAGAAATTTCAACAGTTGCTTGGCTCATGGACGTGTAGGAGATATCTCGATGTAACCAAGTAGGGAAACGGTGAGCTTAAGTGTTACGCGTCACCACACGGGGAGATGGTGTGGTGTTGATTGGGTAGGGATCAAGGATAACCTCCCCAGTATGTAATTGCCCCTCTGTGAATTTTTCATACGTTTTGTATTCCAAGATCGGCAATAAAGGTGGGAAACACGTCCCTAAAACAACTACAAGCAGGCAGAAGCCCCGCCTTCCCAGGCTTGGGCGAGCAAACCACGTCCCAGAGTAAGGGGTGGTTGCGGAGTAATAACCGAGGGAGGAATGACTAGTGTCGGGAGGACGGAAGAAGACATGAGAGAGAAGAAGCCACAGAGGATTTCGCTTTGCTGCACACTTCTCGTGATTGTGCTGGGTGAATGTGCAGCGTGCTGAGCAAGACGCTAGCCATTGACTGTTCGACTGACCCGTGAAGTGTGTGCATTTTTGAGGAGAGGAGAGCGTGCCTCGTGGCCTCATCACGGGGCCTCAGAAATCGTCTCGTCATGTAGGCCATCGTTGTTAACAGACCGGGTGCAAGAGAGGAACGGTCGGCAGATTCGCTCGTAAGAAGAAGCTGCACGGAATCTCTGAGCCTTGGTGTTAATTACCGCTCACAAATTGCCTGACGTACGTTCTTCCTGCTGCGAGAGAGCGACTTGGCGCCATTTTTGGGCACGTCTACGAAGCGCCTTGATTCAAAGCCCCCCCCCCCCCAAGACCATCTCTGGCACACAGCTATGCGCCGGGACAAAAGAGGGGTTTTTCTTTGTTTCATTTTCCCCTTGTCTGTATTCAAGTCCATGTGTAGCGGTGCCTCGACTTCGGCTTTAGTTTTCTTTTCTTATTCTTACATGAATTATTGTCCCTTGTAAATATTACTTCTATTTTCATTAAATTATTATTTATTTAATTCAATTTGCTTGTGTCGGTGTATCTGTTGTTGGTCGAGTACAACCCATGTGCCTCCGTCCTCTCCCGCCATTTTCTTTCCCGTGCACGCCATTAATCTCCGGCTGTAGGCTTCCAAGGGAGAAATTTGGCCATCTGTCCAGGTAGGGGTAAACCCCCTGGACACGACAATAATAGGACTGAATATGTTAATAATGTCGATAATACAAGTGAGGAGAGTGGGGAAAAAAGGGGAAGAAATCTTCAGAAATCATTGCAGACTGTTCCAAATCAAGGCAAGGTTGAGGAGGCCAAAAAACATGGTGCTTCAGACCCCAGCGAGGTAACCTCGGATACACCTTAAGATCCTGTAGAGTGAGGTGGCCGAGGATGTGCCTGATAAATGATATAATTAAATAAGGCTGTTAATTATAATCTTCAAAAGGGGTGTTTTAATTAACCCAAACACCCAATTTTCCACTCATGCACTTCCTTGGAGTTCCTTTAGTATGCACGCAAATTTCATGGTTTTGGAAGACAAGGACAAGGACAAGGACACACACACACACACACACACACACACACACACACACACACACACACACACACACACACACACACACACACACACACACACACACACACACACACACACACACACACACACACACACACACACACACACACACACACACAGTTTTTGGCTTTATCTCTCAATTGTGAATGATTACTTTAAAAATTAGCGTCTGGATTTTCACCAATATCAAATCATTTATCATCACGGAATGTGCACGACAAATTTGGTCGATACATTTTCAAATTGCAGCCTAAGAGGTATGTTACACGTTTTGTACGGCATTGACCTTACGTGTTTGACCAGTGTGAGTTTACCATGTGTGATCAGAAAACAATAATAAAAATTTACCCCCGTGTGGGGGTGACGGTCATCTCTATAATGTTTTTTACTATCATAATCAAGGAACCGTTGCCAGATATCTCCTAAAATGACAGACTAGATAGGTTTTGAAAATGGCAACTTTCACAACTTTCGTGACCTCGTGACCTTGACTCTGACCTCGAATCCGGGGAAAAATATGTCGTTGGGTATCACTCATTGACCTCTACCCACATACCAAATTTCATCAAGATCGGAAGTAAAAAGTTTTTTGTACCGGGACGTGTTTTTGACCATCTTCCAGGGTTACGTGGCGGCCAAACGGGACGGAAATTCAAAAATCTGTCCGGTTCGATACAAGATAATATTTTTTACTATCATAATCAATAAACAGTTGCCGAATATTTTGTAAAATGGCAGACTAGATAGGTTTTGAAAATGGCGATTTTTATAACTTGCGTGGTGGCCTCATGACCTTGAACCCGGACAAAAGTTACATCGTTGTGCAACACTCATCGACCTCGACCCACATACTTAAGTTTCATCAAAATCGGAAAGAAAAATTGTTGACGGACGGACAGACGGATGGACATTTGGTCTGGCTTTATTAGGTCATCTCAGTAGAGATCTCGGTAAAAAGGAAAGATAAATTCAAAATAATTAATTATTTAATTATATTTTGCACCCTCTTGCTTGGTACTGTGGTGGTTTACCAATGGGGAGGGGGGCTTTAAATTATGACTGGTGAACCTCAAGTGTTAATGCAGAAGGCCCTCAGAAAGGAGGTCTGACAGGGTCTACAAGGTCTTAGGGGACCAAGGGTTCTTTCAGGTGAGGGTCTTAGGGTCCCAAAGGTGTCTATTTGGGTCTTACGGGTCTAAAGGGTCCTTGGGGCTTAAACAATCTTTGGGTTTTTTGGGGTCTTGAGGATCTAAACTCTAAAGGGTCTTCAAAGGTCTCAAAGGTTTAAGGGCTCTTAAGGTGTCATGTCTAAAAGTTATGTTCCAATCGTCCAGAACCGACGTCGTCAAAGTCCAATAATAAGTAATTAATTGACGTCCTCAAGGTCCAACTTGCGTTCAAACAGCACGTAATTTAATGGACATACTCACAAGGGTCGACAAAGACTTCATCAAGACGAGGATTCACTGTCCACCGGTGTTTTTCAGTTTTACAGACAGTATATACATAGATATCAAGTGACTTGGTTGAAAGATGATAGTCATATGACCTTGAACTTCTGACCTGTTAACATCAAAACCAACAGGCTTCCAGGTTGTCACTACCTCTCCCAAGTAGTGATGTAACATAAAGATCGGAGTAAGGAAAAAAAAAAAGTCACCTCGAGGCAATTGACATTGAAATAAAGTCAGACAGTCAGGCAGACAGAGTCAGACCAAACGATCAAAGTTTCGCAAGTGTTGTTTCTATTTCCGCAAGATTTCACAAGTAGCAAACGAGAACGGGCGGGCACTTGATAGAGCGCATAGCTCTGCAGGCTGAACAGTTTACGTTTTGTATCCCACTGATCCGGATCCGGACCTGAACCAAAATCGAATTGGCTTGCTATTGACAGCAAACCAGCTCATCCACAAACTTATACAGAACTGGTCCACAACATTTTAAAATATCCTATATATTGTTGAATCACTTTAAAAATTAATCCTCGTATCCAGATCCGGATCTTCACCAAAATCCAATCAATTTGTCCTCATCACAAACCCAAACTGTCCACCAAATTTCGTCTGAATCCGTCCACAACTTTGTGACATCCTGCAAACAAACAGACAAAGGAAGATACACAATACTTGTGAAATCCCGAAAACAAATTTGACTTTAAAAAATAATTGGTGGTCGAGTTCAAAACCGAATATGCAAATCCTGTTCAAATTTCAAGTGAATCGGATGAAAATTGAGGATTTTAGAAATTCCACCGAAGTTGTTGACCTTTTGACCCCAGGAATCAATCGGATTCTTGATTACGACCAACTCCACCGTTTCGTGACGTTTCGTGAAGATTGGGTTTGAAATTGTGACCTGTCGGCAATTGACATAGACAGACGGACAGAATCACATGTGACCAACCAATATACTGCACTTGAAAAGCAAGAAACAAGTAACAAACAAACAAACAAACAAACAAACAGAGGTGAAAACATAACCTCCATGGATCTTCAGTGGTGGAGGTAGATATGCACATAGCTGCCTCACACATCAATGAGAAATTCCCCAAAAGGGAGAAGAGCTGAGCATCAATTGTTGAAAAAAAATTTTTTGATTGTTGAAACACCAATTGCTTATTTCTGGATACTTTTCCCAAGTTTGCTGAACCCACCTGAACATAACACCTTTAATAACCTGCCAGGTCCCAGTCTGTTGCTGCTGCTGCTGCTGCTGCTGCTGCTGGCCCTGCTGTTGTTGTTGCTCTCCATGTTCAGTCGCCACAAGTGGCCCACTTTCTTCTGCCAAATTCACCTGTACCGAACCACAGCAAACCTCTGGTCAGACACCAAACGATGTATATTGTGTTCAAAGGATACATGTACCGGTCATGAAGTTCGGGAAGAGTTGGAGGAAACGTCAGAGCCGGGAGGTGGCGTGCGAGTTTTTGATGCTTTTTGTTGTTTGTGTGGAGTGAATGGCGAGATGGTGGTGTCGAGGTGGTGACCGAGTTTGTGTGTTGTAATATTTCTTTCCTCTTTTCTGGGTCCGATATGACGCGTTTGCGTCGTGGTCCGCGAGGATGGTAGCTTGTTGTTCCTCTGATGGTATGTTGTCCGTGGTAGTTATGACTGCATGCGAGGGTGTTGTTCCACTGTTGGAGTTGGTGATGCTGTTTGGTAGTGGTTGAGTGGTCTAGTGTCCGCAGAAAGGAGTGCAGATTTGTGTGGGGGGGGGGGTTTCCACTCTTATTTTGTTGTTGATTTCCACGTTTAGTGTTTGAATCCATTTGACTGTGTGTGGTGATTTGGGTGTTGGTGTGTTGCGTTTCAAGTTGTATCGTTATTCGAGGTGTGCGATTTCCGGTGTGCAGTTGGGGTTGTATTTTTTGATATTGTCCTTTGGGATGTATTTAGTAGCTGTGGTTTTGACAATCATATTGAACTGTTTGATGTGGATGTTAATGGTGGTGGTGGTGATGATGATGATGATGATGATGATGTTGTTATTGAGTTATTGGCATTCTTGTTCAGTGTCATGCACAAAGTTATCCCACATCGTTTCGTTTTTGGAATTGGTGAATCTTTTGGTTTTGGTTGTGTTGCGGTCTGTAGGTGTGTTTATGGTAATATTGACAGGTAGGTGATCTGAAGGGAGTTGTTGCACTGTTATGCACGTGGTTGTGGGGCAAAGTGATGGAGGACAGCATGTTATATCTGGTGATGAGTTATTGTAACCAGGTGTGTGTGTGCGTGTGCATGTCGTTCAATATTCATGACGAATGTAGTTGTGTGGCAATGGTTTGTCCTCTGGTGGTTGGTTGGTGATGGGTGGACCAGGATGAGTCTTTGGCATTGAAGTCCTCTCCAACGATGGTGAAGGGAGCAAAGAATCTGGAGTTGTGGTGAGCATTTGGTTGGTACAGTGGGGGATGTGTCTGGTGGTATGTAAAGGTTTATGATGTTCGTATGTGCTTTGTTACCAGTTTGATTTTGAAAGCTTGAAGGTCAGGTGTGTTGTGTGGTGGTGGAAGTGTTTATGTGTTGTGTGATATCCGAGTATCAAAAGGACTTGTGAATGTGTGCGATCAGGCCTCCCTCCACCTCTGGCGTTCGGTCTGTCCGAGCGTATCGGTGTATCGTGAGGGATGGTCGGCGTATTGGTTTTGTTGTGCAATTTGGTTTCTGATTTGATGGCTGTGTGAACGTTGTTTGTGAGAATGTGTTGTTCAAGTTGCACGGCCTTGACGAGGAGGCCGTCTGTGTTGGATCGGAGGATATCGAGGTTACGTGTGCGTTTCTGGAGTCGACATGGTTGGGGCTCCGGGTTGGTTTCTACCTCTCCGGCGAGAATGAGGAGAAAGGGGACGACTGCCGGAGGGAGGTCATTCCCCAGGAAATAAAAGAAAAAAACAAAAGAAAGAGGGCTGCATTCGCGAGAAGCGAATACGTATTTGGCAACGTCATGAACTTTGACCCCTACCGATCTCAGAGGATATGTCACACAACTTTGAGCAAAATATAATTTTTGTAGGCGCTGTTGTGACCTATCACAAAATGTCAGCGGCTAACCTGTATCTTTCCGTGGGGCGAAGATATGGGGCAAAATGTGTTTTTGACCTCTTGTGTGACCTTGACCTTAACCTTGAGAATTTCAAGGTCAAAAGTTGCACTGCACTTCCTTGGCCTTGTCCCACTTCAAAGACAAAATTGTTCGTGCTCCGAGAGAAAAACCCTTGGAAGAGTTTTGGGGCAAAGGATGTGTGGGATTTCAAAATAAATAAAGAAGAATAATAAGAATTCCAGTAATAACAAAGTATTTGGCGTGGAATTGCCAAATACAATAAATGTTTGTTGTGGATATGTGATGCATGTGCGAGTGTGATGTGTAGTGTATGGTGTTTGAGTGTTTGTGCGGCCATGGGGACCGATCGGCACTCTGACCGTGACCGTTACCGCGCTGCTCCGACAAATCCAGGCAGCAGGAAAGGGTGGGGAAGATTTGGCTCCCCCATCTTGCGTTGGGGGGGGGGGTGCAACCACTGTGAATAAGCATCCCAACAGTTGTGGAAATGGGGTTGTAGAGGAGGGGGGGAGTGTGATTGTGGGCGGGTTGTGTAGTGGGGGGTGGGGGTGGGGTAGTGGATATGACGATTAGCCGGTAGGAGGGAGTGTGGGTGTAGGTGTGCGTGGTGTGTGCCGGCATGCTTTACCAGAGAAGGAAGTGGTGACGTGGTTTAACCCGGGGGGGGGGGGGAGGGAGGGGGGTGGGTTGTGAAAGTGATGATATTTTGGGGCCTGGGGGGGGGGCAGTGAGTGGGTTGACTGGACTGGGTGATCTATCAATCTCCACATGTATCCCATCCATAAATGAACCAGGACCAGTCCCGTCCATAAATGAACCAGTCCCAGTCCCGTCCATGAATGAACCAGTCCCAGTCCCAGTCCCGTCCATGAATGAACCAGGACCAGTCCCAGTCCCGTCCATGAATGAACCAGGACCAGTCCCAGTCCCGTCCATGAATGAACCAGGACCAGTCCCAGTCCCGTCCATGAATGAACCAGGACCAGTCCCAGTCCCGTCCATGAATGAACCAGGACCAGTCCCAGTCCCGTCCATGAATGAACCAGGACCAGTCCCAGTCCCGTCCATGAATGAACCAGGACCAGTCCCAGTCCCGTCCATGAATGAACCAGGACCAGTCCCAGTCCCGTCCATGAATGAACCAGGACCAGTCCCAGTCCCGTCCATGAATGAACCAGGACCAGTCCCAGTCCCGTCCATGAATGAACCAGGACCAGTCCCAGTCCCGTCCATGAATGAACCAGGACCAGTCCCAGTCCCGTCCATGAATGAACCAGGACCAGTCCCAGTCCCGTCCATGAATGAACCAGGACCAGTCCCAGTCCCGTCCATGAATGAACCAGGACCAGTCCCAGTCCCGTCCATGAATGAACCAGGACCAGTCCCAGTCCCGTCCATGGATGAACCAGGACCAGTCCCAGTCCCGTCCATGGATGAACCAGGACCAGTCCCAGTCCCGTCCATGGATGAACCAGGACCAGTCCCAGTCCCGTCCATGGATGAACCAGGACCAGTCCCAGTCCCGTCCATGGATGAACCAGGACCAGTCCTAGTCCCGTCCATGAATGAACCAGGACCAGTCCCAGCCCCGTCCATGAATGAACCAGGACCAGTCCCAGTCCCGTCCATGAATGAACCAGGACCAGTCCCAGTCCCGTCCATGAATGAACCAGGACCAGTCCCAGTCCCGTCCATGAATGAACCAGGACCAGTCCCGTCCATGAATGAACCAGGACCAGTCCCGTCCATGAATGAACCAGGACCAGTCCCGTCCATGAATGAATTTCAGGACCAGTCCCGTATTAACAATATCCATCACAAATCAATGTCCAAGAGTTCCCGCCCGACCTGTGAAGTGTCACCAAGGAAACACAAAAGCGCGAATCCGTCCAAGCACGAGGGACACATGAAGTCCTCCCTAACTCGAGTTCAAGGTAAACCATCATCACCATCACCATCACCATCACCATCACCATCACCATCACCATCACCACCACCATCACCATCATCACCACCACCACCACCATCACCACCACCATCACCATCACCATCACCATCACCATCACCACCACCATCACACCTTCGGATTTAAGTCTCCGTGACAAGAGCTGCCCACGATCATCGGCACTTACTTGTCCGTTCCCCGGCGCGCCGTCCGTCGCCATGTCGTTCCGTTTAGTTTTTTTTTTTAACAGAAGAGTCAAAGGTCACGATTGCTGTGAGGTACCTCTCTGTTGGCTATAATTTTATCCTGTTCAACGGCGATTGGCTCGTGTCACGATCCGGACGTAACTGACGAACGCTTCTTCGTCGTTTTCATTTTAACCCAAGCCTTTTTCATATAACATACATAATACAGGACAAAGAAAACGTATATTCGTCTAATATAACTTGAAATACATGAAGGAGCCGACTCGGGAGGATTAAAGGGAGAATGTTGGAAAAACCAGCGAAGCTAATATTAATGTGCGATACACCTCAAATAACTATCGACATGCCTATCGTGGGAACACGAAAGGAGAAAACACTGTTCTATAAACTGATCAGCCAAAACAAAAGGAAAGATGAAACATTGCTTTCTCTGGAATACTCAGTTGATGAAACTCAGGGGGAGCGGTGGGGGCGAATGAGAGGATGGATGAGGCTGCTGTGAGGATAGTCGGGTCAATTTATGACAAACAACCACCTGACCCACAACAAATTGTAACAAAAGGTTTCTCAGTGGTTTTCATTCCTTCTGGATACACTAATCAACAGAAAGAAAGTTTACCAAAATCTGACATCCGGAAATGGGTTAAAACAGTCATTTTCAAGATGGCCACCACCGGGCTTTGAAATAACTAAAACAGCTATAAATTCTTCAATAATTGTGATAAAAACTTAATTGTTGGTTCTGGTCCATGGTTTTAATGGATCAGCAATCCACTGGTATCAATAAAATTTAGATCTGATCAGTATTTAACATGAAATCCAAGATGGCAGCAAAATTCAAGAGTGCAAAAATGAATACATTTTCCATCTGAACCAAAATCACTGAACACCTGGTGCCACTGAAACATTTATTTGTGAACATTACATCATGGCAGTTTGGGTTACAATTTCAGTCCTAATCACCGTCCTCTAGTTCCTCAGAGGCTTGATTTAGTGGATTGTCACAAACCGTCACTTGGCATGATCCACATGCAGACGTACATGGAAGCCCAGCCCGAGGTCTCACTGCTTGTACAATGGCTTGTCCAATACTAGCCACTTTACGTTGCGCGTTTTTTTCCAACGAACAGACTATTCAACATATTTCGAAGTGTATCTGGAAGGAATGCCAGTGCAGAGTCAAGTTGAAGTTCTTCTGAGTTTGGGTAGTGATCAATAACAGATGGTACACCGTTCTTGATATCACTCTTGATCAGCCTTGCTGCCGTCTCAATTGTGGCCTTCTTTTGTGCCTCTTCATCTCCTCCTCGCTGTGCTTCTTTGTAGAATGACCGGAGTATGTGTGATGTTTTCTCCCTGAATGTAACTATGTCATTTATGCCCTCTCCTTCAGCAATATAAATGGAGTCCCCATATCTTTCCTTCATTTTCTTCTTCAGATAGTAGTTGGTGTATGGAAGAGAATTTTTATCCATAAGAAACTCTTCCATTTTGCCACGAAGGTACAAAGCAGTCATCTGTTCCTCATCATTCATCTCAAGATATGAACACATTCTGGAGAATGGCTGCTCTTGATCACTATCTATCGGACGTCCAGATTTCCTACTTGTTGAATCTGGTCCACTCCGGAAGTGCACTAGTACATCACGCCCAGTGCGGAAATGGACACTGCACTGATGATGATATATGCAGTCAGCTGCATGAAGATCTCCACCATAGTACTCAATCCGCCCTTTCACTGTGAATGACCAATCATCGGACCGATTCTCACAGCACTCCAGAATGGTTTTGGCAAAGTCGTCAGTCTTGACATGACTGTAGTCAAAACTTCCAAGGTCCACTGTGGTCCCACAGAACAAGCAGTCAGATTTGCTGTTGAAAGGCCCGGTCAACACGCGTGAACTTCGCTTCCTGGACGGTTTGGATGGTCCTCGTTTCTTCTTTTTATTCAGGATGTCAAGTTGATTTATATACTGTTTACGACAGTCCGCGTGTACCTTGCATCCAGCCGCCACATATACATCGTCACCTCTCTGAACACCGGCTGCATTGATGCCACCAGCGCACTTCTGACGAATTTGCACAACGTCACTTCCATCCTCAAGCCTCTCCTTGCAAATTGAACACCGATCTTCGTGCATCTCAGGAGCACTCATTCTTCAAACCTGAAACACAGAAAACAAAACATTCAGGGAAAGAGCATTCGAAGAAAGGGATAGGCTACTCAATCAGAGCCAGGGACATTCCCCTGACATGGAATACATCACATATAATTACTGGTAAGAGAAGACTGAAAACCCTTTTGTTAGAATTTGATAAATGTTGGGTGATTGCCTAACAGAGGTTTGATTATATAGACACGATTTATTGATTTTACACCGTTCATTTTTTGCCGCCATCTTGGATTTCATGTTAAATACTGATCAGATCGAAATTTTATTGACACCAGTGGATTGCTGATCCATTAAAACCATGGACCAGAACCAACAATTATGTTTTTATCACAATTATTGAAGAAGTTATAGCTGTTTTAGTTATTTCAAAGCCCGGTGGCGGCCATCTCGAAAATGACTGTTTTAACCCATTTCCGGATGTCAGATTTTGGTACTTTTTTTCTATTGATCAGTATATCCCGTAGGAATGAAAACCACTGAGAAACCTTTTGTTGCAATTTGTTGTGGGTCAGGTGATATTTCGACCCGACTAGTGGAGGATAAATGGGGTTTCTGAAGCAGCCATTCAAATGAATGGGGGAAAAGGGAAAAACTTTCTGACTCAAGCCCCAAAAGCCCAAAGTAGGAGACTGATTCCCTCCCCCTCCCATACAAGCAAATGTAAAATTGAGACTCATTTCCTCCCCCCTCCCATACAAGCAAATGTAAAATTGAGACTGATTTCCTCCCCCTCCCATACAAGCAAATGTAAAATTGAGACAATGAAAGATTGAGACTTACTGATTAAAGCACTTCTTCCCTTTCATATTTTCATTCCACTTAAAGAGTGAACCAATGAATATTTGTCCATGTTCTACTTTCGGGAATAACTTAATTTTCCTATTACATTCATCAACATCGAGTATATTCACAAAGATTACTTTGGAACTTGGTTCTTGGTTCAAGTGTCTTTTTTTTGCAGAAATGAAATGATAAACTTCTCTTCATGCTCTTATTTGACCACCTCCTGAGCCACATATCATTTTGAGATTGTACGAAATTGTTTTTCCATTGTTCAGTTGATAACCATCAAAGTTTTCAGTCCATTCAAGGGTATTTATTTTTTTTCTTTTCATCTTCCAACTTATTTGTAATTAAATTTATCTATTTATTTGTTTTATCTACCTTTACCCTGGTTATTTCTTCAATAAGACTTATTTGATATTTCTCACATTCTTTATGTTTTCCATTTAAATACCAAGGCTGATTACATCTCCACTCTTTAGTTTGGTTATTGCTTGGTTCTATCATTTATAAATCAGTAAAAAAAAAGCGGCGAGAGTTTGTTAAAATTCCCAACCCAATATCTTAACACATACTTATAACAATAAGGGAGACGATTGATTCCATTCTCTAAAATATATATTTTATAATCAAAAGCTCCTAGTGCTTTCTTATTTATCTCTTCTGTATACAATTAATGTTTATAACTTCGAATTGTATTCATTTTTCTGTACTCTTCTTTCTTTTAGGTTAACAGTTGTAATAATGTTTAAAGTTTATTGTTTCCTTGATTATATTTTTCATTATTCCCTTTAGCTTCTTATCACACCTTTCAATGTTATTGGGGGGGGGGGGAGATAGGCACCTTCACGTGGTCCCCCCTGTAAGTAGCAAATACTACGGTATGCAAAACCAAGCCTATCATATCCGAGCCTCCACCCAGGCTTTTCACAGCAGGTGGCGAGGGAACCGCCCTTTTTAGGGCGCGTTAGCGCCCATGCTGCCGACAAGTACCGTCGACCCACAATACTGCAGCTGAATGTCGAGGGCCTTACAACAAGCAAGATCAATGTCATCGAGCAGCTTGCCCATAAGAACCGGGCCCTCGTCATCCTCCTCCAAGAGACCCACTGCACCTCTGCAGATAAGCTAGTCTTTCTACACTATTTCTACTAAAAGCAGGAAGCACGGCCTTGCCACGTTTGTCCACGAGAGTCTAAGCTGGACTCTCGTCGGTCAATCTCTGGCTGGTGCTGAGATTTAGTGGGTGTGCGTGGACGTCGTAAACTATAACATCATCAATGTCTACAAGCCCCCACCCTCGCGGATATCCCCATCATCGTTACCCACGTTCCCCTCCCCCAGTCTCTACGCTGGTGATTTTAATTGCCAGCATGTTGACTGGGGATATAACACCACGAGCAACGACGGAGTGTGTCTGGCTGCCTGGGCAGCAAACAACAACCTTGCCCTCCTTTACAATCCGAAGGGCGCAGCCAGTTTCCTCTCTGGACGCTGGGGAACGGAGCCGAGCCCCGATCTGGCCTTCGTGAGTGCCGACCCTGACAGCCCATTACCTGACAGACATGTGCTTGAGAAGTTCGCACGGTCCCAACATCGACCCTTGCTTATCACTGCTCCTAAGCTCGTGGCACCCGTCCCGAGCACACCAGTGAAGCGATGGAACTTCAGAAAGGCCGACTGGAATCACTACAGCCTCCTTACTAGCAAATCCATCACGGGTCTACCACCACCCGATACCATCAATATGGACGAGGCTTACCAGGACTTCTGCAACGCCATAACATCCACGGCGAAGAAAGCAATCCCACGCGGCCGCCGAAACAACTATACGCCGTGCTGGGATTCCGAGTGCGAGACCCTCTTCTGCTCCTTCCTTTGTGCCCCACCGGGCACCGCTTCTAATGTAGCTGCCACCAATCTACTCATGCGGCTCGACCAAAGGAAGCTTGAGCGGTGGACCGAAGCCGTCAACACCATCGACTTCTCGCACTCTAACCGCAAAACATGGAGTATCATTAACAACCTCACTGGCCGGTCAGCACGCTCCCCTCGCCAGTGCCCTGTTTCTGTTATCACCATTGCAACCCAGCTGGTGAAGAACGGGGTGTACGAAGCGAGGGACCGCAAGTCATCTTGACTTGTGGCCAAAGAGGTGTCTGACCTCTGGAGGGCAGAAACACCAGACGGAGAAAGTATCTCCTATGACTTCACCCCGGATGAGCTCTCCACCGCCCTCCAACTACTGAAGCCACACAAGTCTCCGGCCCCGATCACATTTGCCCAGAACTTATACTCCATGCTGGCTCTGCATTGAAGTCCTGGTTACGCGAATTCCTCTCTTCCTGCTTGCGCCACCTCAAAATCCCCAAAATCTGGAGAAGAGCCCTAGTAGTTGCGATCCCCAAGCTTCATAACCCACCAGGGGACCCGAAGAGTTATCGCCCGATATCTCTCCTTTGTGTCCCCTTCAAAATCCTCGAGCATCTTATCTTTGCCCGCGTCGAACCAATTATAGATCCGCTTCTCCCTCGGTAGCAAGCTGGTTTTCGGCGCGGGAAATCTACCGTAGATCAGGTCACTCTTATGACCCAAGACATTGAGGACTGCTTTAGGCTAAAAAGAAGGCCCGTGCTGTGTTCCTCGATCTCACAGCCACCTATGATACCGTATGGCACCGCGGCCTCACCTGCAAGCTGCTCCACCTGCTCCCAGACAGGCACATGGTCCGTATGATCATGGAGCTTGTCTACAACCGAAGCTTCACCCTCACCACCGGAAGCGGACAGCGAAGCAGGTTACGACGCCCAAGACGGTTACAGGTTAAGAACGGCATCCCACAGGGATCGGTCCTGGCCCCCCTCCTCTTCAGTATCTACACCCATGACCTGCCGAACACGGTCTCCGCAAAGTATGCATGTGCAGACGACCTGGCGATCGTACACCCGGCAAGGAAGTGGAAAACACTAGAGGGGACTCTGAGCCAGGACATGTCTACTTTATCGGCATACCTCCAGAAATGGAGATTGAAGCTCAGCGAAACCAAAACAGTGTCGGCAGCTTTCCATTTGAACAACAGGGAAGCAAAACGTGAGCTAAACGTCAACATCGATGGAAAACCCCTGTCCTTCTGCCCTGAGCCAAAATATCTTGCGGTAACATTGGACAGGTCGCTCACATACCGCCGACACCTGGAGTCACGACGCAAGAAGCTAACATCCCGCGCCCCACTACTAAGACGACTGGTGGGTTCCGACTGGGGTGCGGGTGCTGTCACATTACGTACAGCAGCCTTAGCCCTGGTCTACTCCACCGCCGAGTACTGTGCACCCGTCTGGTGCTGCAGTGCTCATTCCCACAGATTGACACCGCCATCAACGGCGCCTTTCGTACTGTGACCGGATGCCTGCATCCCACACCAATGGACAACCTTTCCATCCTCACAGGCATCCAACCCGCTGAGCTTCGCCGCGAAGAAGCCACTCTATCTCTCACTCGCCGGGCACTGGAGCCAAACCATTTGCTCCATCTCAAGCTCTCTACTTCATCAAATGAGCAGCCCTGGTGACTGAATTTGAGACACCCATTTGTGCCTGCCACACAGTCGTTGCTGAAAAACGCCAACGACCTTAACATCAGTGCGGCCCACTGGGCGGATCACAACTGGAGCATGGAATGGCGGACTAACTCTCCCAGACTCCACGCTTTCATTCCTGACGTCGGTTCCCGTACCACCGGAATGCCCTTGCCAAGAATGGCTTGGGTACGACTAAACCGTCTATGTACCGGCGTCGGACGATTCCGCTCAAAGATGCACAGATGGGGTGTGGCACCTTCTGCGGCTTGTGAGTCTGGCGTGGAGGAACAAACCACAGACCATGTCATCCTTGGCTGTCCCATATACCGTGCCCCAAGTGGGGCACACAGTGTGCGTGTTTTGGATGACGATACAACCCAATGGCTGCTCAACACCTGCCCCGACATATAGCCCGGGGGCGCCGCCACAGCTCCGGGGTGGTAAAAGGCATAGACCCTCAACCCCTGAGCGTGGCCAGAAGAAAGAGAACAAAAATCAAGATCAAGCTCAAAACGAAGAAGAAGAATGTTATTATTATACAATATACGTAAAAGCATAAGACTTTGATCTCAATCCTATAAATTCACTCATGACCTTCCCACCAAATTCATCTTTCAACTTACTAATAACCTTTTTATTCTTTGATGAAAACAACACATCACCTGACTTATAATTACTTGTATGATATATATCAATATTATCAATCATATCCTCATATACATCACTTGTCTTAATTTCTAATGTAAAACGATCTGTATCCATATATAACAATGACACATTATCCTTATACTTTGATTTTAAATTATTATAGTAATAGTCATGCATTAACGACCTTGACAAGTCAAGAATTGATGTTCCTATATGAATAGGTTTATCCATTTCAATGCTCTCTTTTTTTCAAATGAATAGCACAAAAGTTCTCTGAAAACACCTCTGCTCGTTCAAAACTTGGTCTATTAATTAACTTTGAAGCCTGTTTACAAGATGTGGCAAGTCTTATGTTTTGACGATTCCGAACATTTTCCATAGTCTTTCCAAATACAGCATTATTCATTAATTTATGAAAGTCCTTTAAAAAAATCTGTCTTTGCTTCTGTTCTCCTTTTTGTATTAAAATCAATATACTTCTTCAACCAATGACTTTGTTTAAATTTCAAAATCTGATGAATTTTCCTCACTCTCAACCCAGCAGATAAATATTGTCTTAAGTTCCTTTGATGCAAAACATAAACTTTCTTTATCATTTAATGCAGTAAGTCTTTTTTCTGGAGATTTACCTTTTATATTAAATGACTGTTGGTAATCGCTTAACCATTCTTTTCTTGGATTTTCTTTATCAGGGGCATAAGGTAGGTCTTTATGTTTGTGATGAAGTTCTTCTGGATATTTTAAATCAACCTCAAAATAATACTCAAAAACCTCAAGCTTCAGCTTCATTCAATTTTTTTTGAGACGAGACAACAATGTCTTGTAAAACTTTTTCATAATGTTTTTCTTTAATCCATTTCAGTTTTCCATTCGGTAAAGATTGAGACATAGCCCACCCATACAAATTGTTAGCATCATAATACATCAGGTAAGAGTTGTCCTCATTATTATTATAATCAGGAAGATATTTGTTATTTGCTTTAGCATATCTCTTGGAACATACTTGAGATATTCCTCCTCTTTTAGCCTTCTCTATCATTAAAAGCATATCTATATCACTGATTAATTCCAAATTCTGTTTTGTCATTTTTAACATTGCACTCCAAACCAAACCCGGGCCATGTAATAGTGAGTGGGGTCGAATCCATAAGAATTTTTATTATGACAGACTGTTCTAAAAGTTTCAAACACATCAACCTATAACAATACATCAGTTTTAAGATACAAATCATGATATTCTCCAAGATTGTTTATATTAAACTTCTTCCAAACCTTTTTAGCTTGTGTATAATATCTATCGGAAATATGAGTTTTATTCAACTTGCCATAGAAATTTTCCCTTGAAGGAAGTTGTGTTTCTTTAAACTTCTCAAATGAATCCATGTAGTCATATGGATATATTCCCTTTTGTGATAAGAGATCAATCTCTTCTTGATTTGAGAAATGTGATTTAAGATTCAGTAAGTTTTTCATATTTGATGCTAAGTTAGATCATGGTCTTGCCAAAAACTTGTACGTGTCAAGAAATCTGATATGGGTTATGGGGGATGTATGAATTGTTTTTGTGAATGAGATGTATTTTTGATCTGTGTTAGGAATGGCAGAAATATCTCCAAATATCTTTGAAAGTTCATTTATAAATAGATGTGTGTCATAGTGAGCGTTGTTGTGAAGAAAGACAGGAATAAAATTTGGGGGCTTGTAATTAAGATGACAACGGGAATGAGCTGGACCTCTATATTTACCAGTAAGATGATAGTGATCCCCTAACCTTGACTTCTCCCTCAATTTTCTCCTCACAAACATGACAGATACTGTTCTTTCTAAATTCCTTTTTCTCTCCCTTTATTAATGACATTGGTTTAACGGTTTTAACCATTATTTCTCTTAGTCTTATACAGTCTTTTTCCAATCTACTGTAGATCAGGTCTACAAACTCCTCTGAGGCATCTTCTCCTCTATAAAGTTCTAACTTGTTGTATTCATCACCAACAGATGATTTGATATAATAACAGAAACCACAAGGAGTATGTTTTTGATATTTATTTGTGTGTGATTTATTTAGATTTGGAGAAACAGTATCTATCTTTTCAAGGATACTTTCAAAATTAGTATATATCACAAACGGATGTTTTATAAATTTGTTAAAATCTTTGAATGATATGTTTGAACCTACTTTTGGTAAATTAATTACGGTTGATTTATGATTACTACAATATTTCGTATGTTGATTTAATCGTTCTTTTGTATGAAAGGGGTTGAGACATCTCTTACAAGGATACGTTTTACATTTTCTCTTGTATAGTTGTGATTTGGTTAATCTTGATAAATTTTTGATAAAAGCATAATGTGATTTTTCCTTTGAAGTAAAGTAGAAAAGGTCAATGTGTGTTTCATCATTTTTATAGTTGTTTGAAATTTTTAATAACTGAACTTTGTTTGTATCCATTAATCCATATACATTAACAGATAGATTATTCATTTTCTCAAATTTAGGAATATCTCTCAATGACATTGGAAACTTTAAATCTTTAACATTTCATGTATTCTTGTATTATTTATAATGTTCAACCCTTTCAGGATTCCATTGTGGAGGATGTAAGTGAGCAAGAACAGACCATAGAAAACATTTATTATCTTTGTTTTGAATATTAACAACCGCTTTCTTAAGTTTTATCTCTTTTGGTAAATCAATATAAGAAGAAGCTTGAAGAGGATCTGATTTTAAGATGTGTATATGTAAAAAGATTGTTTTTGTGATAGCAAATCCACTACCTACTATGGTTTTATCAACATCTTGTTCTTGTTTCTGGAGTTCATCATAAACCTCACATCTTACAAAATCTTGAAATGATGAGATAAAGTGAGGGTTTGTCCTCATATAGGGAGGAGTTTCATCACCTTCTCTTACCATATTCAATTTTACTCCCATATAAAACTTAAAAGTTTTGATATCACTTAATGTGTTTCCAATTATCGTTTCAATACTTTGTTTAACCATATCAACCAACAGCTTCCATGATAGAAGATGGTCCAGGGTCTTGAAAGTGAAACAATCTTATTTTTATATGTCCTTTAAATTCCCCATTCAATGTTTTCAATTCAGTGGCACCTTCCCTTTCCTCATTGTTCTTGTGTTAGCGTGATTGAACGTGTTTATTATAATTTGTTTTTTTAAGAATATCATTATCACATCTATCACAATGTTTTGTTTCTTGGTCAAGTGGAGATATTTGTCTGAAAAGATTGAATGTGTGTTTGTTGGTTTGAAGGTGTTTTTTATAATATTTATATTCATGATAACAAACATCGCAGTATGTTATAGAACAAAACTTTGCTTAAAATAAAATTTTCTTGATGAAAATTTTGTTTAATTTATAGTATAGGTGAATCTGTGCTTAAAACCATTTTATCCTCCAACTTTTTTCACTTAATAAATACAATGTATCAAGACACAAAATACAAGTTTCAATCAATCTCTTCATTTGTAAAAGATACTGAGAAATATGTCGAGGATGTAAAATTGAATAAAGATAAACATAACAACTATTGGATAAAAACAATTATGGTGAATAATGTGAGTTCCTCAATTTCCTTCAGTGTAAGGGCTTTTAGTATATCTGGAAGAACATCAATTAAAGTAGCTCTAACAAAAGTTTCTCCTCTCCTTCTGGCAATATATTCAAAACTAGAAAAAGCAATGAAACAAGAAAAAGTATCAAAAAAGTAAAACCTTATGGATGAAGCTTTAGAAAGAAAAGATAAGACCATCTGTAATATGCAAGGAGAAATTTGTATTTTTTTCAACAACCCTAAAGATGTAAATCCTGATGAAATAAAGGATGTTCATATATCAGGTGAAATGACATTTCATTCAATAGTAGTTAAGGACCATTTTAAAATTACCTTCAATATAAAAAATGAAGCAGTTGAATCTGTTAATGAAAAAAAGTATATAGATATAGATGGTAATGTTTTTTCTACTAATTAAATATAAATCATTATTCAACTGAAGATTTTGAAGATTATGAGAGTGATGACAGTTATGATACTGAGAGTTTGTGTTCAAATGATAGTTATGATACCGAGAGTTTGTGTTCAAATGATAGTTTTGAAAGTAGTTTTATAGATGATTATGAAAGTACCGAAGATGAATTTTAGTTTAAGCAAAGTTTTACCATATAAATATGAATAGTATACTTGATCTTGAGCCCCTTGAACTCCCTGCTTCTCCATATGACAAATTTGAGAATTATCCTACATTTGAAAGAGTGGGATTAAACGCAGAGTCAAAAGCCTATAAACAATGTATATTCTGTGATTATCTTCTAATTAATGATAATAAAAAATATAAAAAGGAATATAATTCTTTTAGATTTCCAGCAAAAATAAATTCCTTTACAAGATTGATGAGAGAAATGAATGTAAAGTATGAGTGTGATAACACACCTTTCCTTACAATGGAAGAAACTTGGTGGAGGATACTTGGAAGTATCTTGGTAGAGGATACTAAATACCTAAGAGACAAAAGGGTTTCGGACATCAATTTAGAAAAAAGGAGATGGAATAATTGATACTCTAATGGGTATAGGTTCATCTATTCTTAAAAATAAAGACTTAATTGGTTCAACTGCTTCTGCCGTGGGAAATGTAGCGGGTGCTATAAAGAGTATAAAAGATGCCCAAAAGGAATCTCATAAATTACAAGCAATAAAAGAAAATAAGAAAGGCAAAACTCAGTTGTATCTCCAAGAATGACAGAAAATAATTCAAATACTTGGGTCAGGGTTTCAAAAGTTTTAACATCTTTTTTTCCTAAATAAATACAAGTATGGAAGCAATTGATAGTATCTATGATTTGGATGATACCATTGTCATCTCAAACTCGACCAAAAAAGAAGACTACTTCAAGGTAAATGCAATAACTGGAACAGACTGGAATAGAAATGGAACAAAAAGTTTTGAATTTACTAATCAACAAACTTATTTGAATCTAGCCAAAAGTTTCTTGTTGTGTAAATTTACATTCACTAAGGCTGCGAATAACACAAATGCTACACTCGTAAATGATTTCTTCTGGAAAATGTTTGATAGTGCTCGTTTGTACATTGGAACACAAGAAGTTGAAGTGGTTGATTATGTCTCTGCTACATCTGAAATGATGAAATTTACACTATATTAATTTCTTGATAGAATGGGAAAGGAGGCTGTCGAAGGTTTTATTCCTGATATGTCAACAGGAACAAATACAGACCCTGGATATAGTCAAAGGAAAGGAATGTATAATGATGATACAAAAGCAGGTAATAGTTTTACTGTGGTAGTTCCTCTTAAAGGTATATTTGGATTTTGTGATCATGATAAAGTTCTGTATGGTCTTAAAATTAGATTTCAACTGCAAAGGAATGATAATGAAAATAGATTACTTTTTGGTGTGGCTAATGCTTTTGCTGATCAGAATAAATTTGTCATTGATGAAATTAGTTGGTATATTATTGAATATACTCCTAATCTTAAAACAGAAGAGATGTTGAATAGAAGATTTAACTCAAAGAAGCCACTCAATGTATCATACCTTAAAAGAAGATGCCAACACGTTAAACTGAACCAAACCACTTACACGTGGAATTTGGGTGTTCTGGAAGGAAAGCCACAATATCTGTGGCTCATTTAAAAAAAAAACAGATGGTGATACTGCTACTGTTAACAATAATGCATTGAGTGATAATGCAAAGGTGAAACAACTTCGCGTTTCTCTCGATGGAACATTTTATCCCCGAGATAGATTGGAAATTCATTGGGAAAAAAATGATTATGCTGAAGCATACAAGTCTTACCAAGAGGTGTCTGAAAGCAATGGAAATAAGGAACCTATTTTGGATATGACAGCATTTAAAAGCCTGTTTTCCAATCTGTGCAATTGACCTGAGTGCTCAAAAGGAAACTATAAAGTCTAATCGAGTTGATACTTCCCTATACATTGAAAGAGGAGAGAGTGAAGAAGTTGATACATATTGTTTGCTTTTGGAAGAAACAGAATTACAGATTAATACAGATAATGGTGTTATGATTCGTCTCACGTAATTTTTTGATAAATAAATGAGTAGTAAGGTGCCAACTGGGGTATATGTTAATCAAATAAATCTTCATAAACTATCATCTTGTATTCAAAATCAAAAGCCTTGTATGATTAACGTTAATACAATTCAGAGAAAAGGAGCAGTAAGAATTGATGTTTTGCTCACAAGAGAACAGGTAAAAATCTTGAACGATACTGGCTCACTTAAAATTAAAATGTCAAAACCAACGTTGATGAAATATTCAATAAGAGAGATGAGTGGAGGATTTATCCCATTTCTAATTCCTTTATTTGCTGGTTTAAGTGCAGCTGGAGCATTGACGGGTGGTATTTCAGCAGCGGTAAAAACTGCCAACGAAAGGAAGACTCAACTCTGGGCTCAAAAAGAATTGGAAAGACATAACAAAGAGTTGGAGAAACAAATTAGTGGAAGTGGTGTAATTGTAGATTTTGCTGAAAAACTTGAAAGTCTGCCTGATAAAGCGAGATTGTTAGTTGGAGATATGCTTTCTTCTATCGCAAAATTCATGAAAAGGGGTAATGGATTGTATCTTTATAATAAATAAATGAGCATTGATGAGTGGTTTAAAGAATTTGGAAAGAATACAACATCAAATTTCGAACTTGTCAAATATTGTAAGAAATTAAAATTTCATCATGTGGTTATTTGTATGAGAGATGAATTAACAAACTTCCCTAAACATACAAAGAATATTATTATGAACTTAGAAGATAATAATGGGAATGGTTCTCATTGGGTTTGTATTTTTTGATTCTCGTGGAGGATCTCTATGTCTTACTCACGTTGTTGTTCTTGTGGACTTTTTTGTTTCACAGCCTACAGTTTTCATCGAAACTTCCTGAAACTTGGCACATATATGTAAAAATACCCTGCGCAGACAGTAACGATGTCCGATTTTGAAAAATCCTCCTCGAAAAAAAGTTATGACATCAAAATATCTCCGCTAATGGAAATTGCCGAAAAAATTATCTCTGAAACTAGGCAAGCTTTTTGAATTCTATTTGTGGGAAGCGAACAGGGCATTAGCAGAGATTAATTAACACACATATGATACATCACTATGGCATCATATCAATTTTTATGACGTCATTCCTATTTTTTGACTTTTTTTTTTTTCATTTGTTTCACAGCCTACAGTTTTCATTGAAACTTCCTGAAACTTGGCACATATATGTAAAAATACCCTGCACAGACAGTAACCATCTCCGATTTTGAAAATTCCTCCTAGAAAAAAAAGTTATAACGTCAAAATATCTCCGCTAATGGAAATCGCCTAAAAAGTTATCTCAAACTCGGCAAGCTTTTTGAATTCTGTTTGCGGGAATCGGACAGGGCATTAGCACAGATGAATTACCACACATATGATACGTCAATATGATGTCATATCAATTTTTATGACGTCATTCCGATTTTTTGACATTTTTTGTTTCACAACCAAGAGTTTTCATTGGATCTTCCTGAAACTTGCCATGTATATGCGGAAAGCCCACGTGCAGGCATTATCCATCTCCGATTTTGGAAATTCTTCCTAGAAAAAGTTAACATCATAATATCGCCACTAATAGAAATCGCCTATACCATTATCTCCGAAACTAGTTTGTTTCACAGCCTTCAGTTTTCATTGAAACTTCCTGAAACTTGGCAAATATATGTAAAAATACCCTGCGCAGACAGTAACCATCTCCGATTTTGAAAATTCCTCCTAGAAAAAAAGTTATGATGTCAAAATATCTCTGCTAATGGAAATTGCCAAAAAAATTATCTCCGAAACTAGGCAAGCTTTTTGAATTTTGTTTGCGGGAATTAAGCCTGGCATTAGCACAGATAATTTATCACAAACCTGATATATCACAATGACGTCATGTGTTTTTTATGACGTCATCATTAAGAGGACGAAGATCTTTGCTCATTCGAGTTTGTTAATAGTCAAGACAAATATTCTTTAAATAGTTTTGGTCTTCCACCACCTGTTGAAGTAAAAAAATTATTACAGAATGGTGTTTATCAAACATTTCAAGTCCAAGAATTAAATTCCTAGTGTTGTGGTCAATTATGTATATATGTGTTACTTCAACTCAACAACAAAATTTTTTTTTAATGACATTATTTTTAAACTAATATAAATGACTTATGTTGGGAAAGATGGTTCTATCTTTGGTGTATCTCAAGAACTGGATAATGATTTATCAAATTATTGGTGAGTGGAGTGGAGGAGTGGAGGATGAGTCCAGTGAGATGAGTGGAGGATAAAAAAATGAGTGGAGGAGGCCAGTGGGCCGACCACGTGCCTCTTGGTTGCAGCAGGTTGACCATCATCTCAAGGAGATGGGGATGGGCCTGGAATCTGCCTGGGGGATGGCCAGACGGAGGCCCCTAGAGTACCGGCGGAAAGTGGACGCAGCGACGCACTGTTCTGGCACATGCCTCCATACCTGACCTGACCTGACAGGGGTTCATGATCAGGTGTGGCACAGGGATTCATGATCAGATGTGGCACAGGGGTTCATGATCAGGGGGGTGGCACAGGGGTTCATGATGAGTGGTGTGGCACAGGGGTTCATGATGAGGTGTGGAACAGGGGTTCATGATCAGGTGGGGAACAGGTGTTCGTGATCAGGTGTGGAACAGGAATTCATGATCAGGTGTGGAACAGGGATTCATGATCAGGTGTGGAACAGGTGTTCGTGATCAGGTGTGGCACAGGGGTTCGTGATCATTGGTCACCAATTCAGGTACCAATTTCTATGCATGTGGGTGGGATATGCCAGTTCAATGTCCTGATTCAATGCGCACAGCACGTGACGGTAAAATTTGTTGAGTGTGTTGTGAGGGTGAAGTCACTATTTAAGTGGTAAATGTACACATCACGTGACGGTAAACTTTACCGAGTGCACGTTGTGTGTTTAAAGTGTCAAGTGACGATCATTATAACCGGGTCGTGTCGTGTGGACGACGCCGACGGCTCGTCAATACTTCATGGACAATCTCGTGGAAACCAAATACTGGTCCCTGCAACATTAAATACTGGTTTGAATAACTCGACAGGAATTCTCACCGCTTTATTTTGAGCACAGAAACAATGGTCCAACATTGTCTTCCTTTAATTCTCGTCACAGTGCACGCTCGGCTGTTTTATAAAAACCTCAACAAACATTCAACTCTGACGTCACGCTACGTCACGCTACGTCACGCTACGTCACGCTACGTCACGCTACGTCACGCCACGTCACGCCACGTCACGCCACGTCACGCTACGTCACGCCACGTCACCCATTAGTACATGTAAAAACAAATAAATAATGTACACGTCCAATCTGTTGGTTCAACACTTGTATTGTGTAATTCAATGATTGTGTGTGTGTGTGTGTGTGTGTGTGTGTGTGTGTGTGTGTGTGTGTGTGTGTGTGTGTGTGTGTGTGTGTGTGTGTGTGTGTCTGTCTGTGTGTACGTGTGTGTGTGTGTGTGTGTGTCTGTCTGTGTGTACGTGTGTGTGTGTGTACATGTACGGGTGTGTGTACGTGTGTGTGGGTGTACATGTACGGGTGTGTGTACGTGTGTGTGGGTGTATGGGTGTGTGTACGTGTGTGTGGGTGTACGTGTGCGTGTACGTACGTGTGTGTACGTGTACGGGTGTGTGTACATGTACGTGTGTGTGTACGTGTGTGTACGTGTACGGGTGTGTGTACATGTGTGTGTACATGTACGTGTGTGTGGGTGTGCGTGTACGTACGTGTGTGTGTGTGTGTACATGTACGTGTGTGTACGTATGTGTGTGTACGTGTACGGGTGTGTGTACGTGTGTGTGTGTGTACGTGTGCGTATACGTGTGTGTGTGGGTGTGTGTGTACATGTACGTGTGTGTACGTATGTGTGTGTGTGTGTGTGTACGTGTGTGTGTGTGGGTGTGTGTACGTGTGTGTGTACGTGTGCGTGTACGTGTGTGTGTGGGTGTGTGTGTACATGTACGTGTGTGTGCATGTGTGTACGTGTGTGTGTGTGTGTGTGTGTGTGTGTGTGTGTGTGTGTGTGTGTGTGTGTGTGTGTGTGTGTGTGTGTGTGTGTGTGTGTGTGTGTGTGTGTGTTGCTTGCAGCTGCAGTCTTCGGTCCAAATAGAATTTGCCCTGATTGTACTGGCGAGAGGAGGGGTGCTCTCTCCGATATATAAAGTACGTGACAATGACACGAATTATATTTTAATTTTCTCCAGTCCTTTCACACAGGTACACAAAAAGCTGTTCGTTGCATCCCATGACACGTGTGTTACATTCCTGATTGGTCATTTACACAGAAAGCATCCGGTTGTAGTTCTCAAACGAAACAACTCAAACTCGGACACTCGGTGGAGCGCACACCTCCACCACGCAATGCCTGGTCCACGAGAACATATCGGACCCATTACATGTTTGAAATATCATGTTCTCCAGTACCGTATCGTTTTTGGCCTGATCTCTCAATTGTGAAGAATCACTTTAAAAATTCCAGTAGTCGGATCCGGATCTTCACCAAAATCCAATCAGTTCGTCCTTGTCACTCACCCAACCTGTCCACAAAATTTCATCCGGATGCATCCACAACTTTTTGAGATATCCCGTACACAAATAAACAAACAGACAAACAAACAAACAGACAAACAAACAGACAAACAAACAGACAGACGGGGGTGAAACACAACCTCCTTCACCTCCGTCGGTCGAGGTTAAAAAGAGAAATCACAGACTGTGTGGTGTGTTTTGTGTGTCACGTAATTATCAGGAGACATCATTACAACTGCCACGAGATAACTGCTGCCGTTGATGACTGGTTCAGACATTTCAGAGAAGAAGATTTTTGAAGTTTTCTGTTTTTTAAACAATATGGCTGCCAAATCACGTGACCGATGACGTCATCAAAAAATCTTGTGGACCATTTTATCCCGAGATGACCCTCAAATTTTCATACTGATCGGAGGTGGCGTTCTACATATGCAATTATGACGTCATAACGAAGGCACCTATGACGTCATGTAAAAACATCACTCATTCCCCATGAGGAGTACTTGCGATGTGCCAGGTTTCAATTTTTTTTTTCTTGATGCGGTTTCAGAGATAGAGGTCAAAAGTTTTCCCGTTTTTCCAATTGCCGGAATAACTTTGTCATATCTCGATGATCTTTGAAAAAACAAAAACCTGGAAATCAATTTGGTTCTTATAAGTCGATAGTGCTACTAGTTAATGAGTTATAGCACTTAGTTTGGTCATAATCATAAGTTGGAAGTCAATCGGACTTGAAATGGCGTTTTTATCGCAATTTGAAAATTTTGACCCGACCCTCCTGACATTAGACCCCCGACCGCGAAGAAGGGTGTTGGTGTGACACCCCAATGGGGCATATGGTTGGATGTCTCATTATCTCTCTCTCTCTCTGGAAAATCCTCTTTAACCCTTTGCTGATGACTCCACCCTCGGCAGGACCATCTGTCGTCCCTCAGGTCAGCAAGCAGCAGCTTCTCCGCTCACTGCAGATCTGGATAAAATCACAAGATGGTCAAACACTTGGAACATGCCTCTCAATCTTGACAAATCTCACTCTCATAATCTTTCTCCAAAAGGACCATCTGGAAAATCCTCCTCTCTACTTTCTCACCAATCCTCTCGAGGAAGGTCAGTCATTCAAACTCCTGGGTCTCACTATCAGCCATGATCTCTCTTGTGCAAACTACATTTCAAAGTTGGCCTCCAAAGCTAGCCACTGAATGAGCATCCTCTGTCATACAAAGTCCTTTTCTTGGTGCACCTCCTATCCACCTACAAGGCCTTCATCGGCAGCTTGATGGAGTACTGCTGTCCCCTCTGAGTTGGCTACCCTTCCTCACATCTTGCTCCGCTTGAAACTGTGCAATGTAATGAATAATTTCCAGGTCGCTGGATTGACTGAGACAGACCAACCGCTTGGCCCCCACAATCACTAGACCCATTGAATTTTTTTCTGTGGGGGTTTGTCAAAGATGTTGTCTACAACACCAAGGTGGTAAACCTGCTGGATCCTCGTTCTCGGATCACAGCTGCGTGCGCACTGGTGGATGCAAACATGCTGAGCTGAACATCACAAGAACTCGTGTACCGTCTTGATGTCCTGCACACGACAAACGGAGCTCACATTGGAGTCGATTGATGGTGTGAACAAAACTGTACGAGTTTCTGTGTCGTACGAACCAAAGGGTGTCGTCGTATCATTTGTGGTTCTAAATACATGAACAACCAAATTTGTCCAGGTCTTTTTGGAACACCTTGTATGAAGGTCCACACCAATGTGCGACAAAGTACTGTATGTATGTATATATATATATATATATTTATATGTATATCTTCCTTTTTAAATGTTTTCTTGAAATCCATCATCACACAATATGAGACCTTTGAGTTCATAGCAATGTGTACTGAATGACATTCGGTATGCACATCGTTTTTTTTTTTGACTGTACTTTAGAGGGTGTGCCATGCACCTGCTCTGCTGCTCCCTCCATTGTGCCTCAGGCAAGGTAAAGGTGTTGTCTTCATCAGGTAAATTGTATGGACACCTTTCCCACCCATTGCGACACTAGTAGGGAAAGAATACTGGTTCTGGCTCACTTTTCCCCATGTAAATGAATGGGGGATTTTCAGCCATGAAATTTTTCTTTTTTTTCCCCTAAAAAATAAATCCCCTTTTTAGCCCAAGGTATATTTATTTGTCTCCCCTTTTAACCTGGAGCCTGGTGTTGGCTTAGTGGTTAGGGTGGCGGCTTGGGATCCCAGGGTCCTGAGTTCAAGCCCCGTTGGCTGCTGAATTAACACCAGGGGGTTGACTCAGCCTGCCATCCTTCCGAGGTCGGCGAAATGAGTGCCAGTGTACTGGTCCCGGTGTATGTCCCCGGTTAGAAGAGGTGTACCATATCCCTGTGTGTCGTAAGAGGCGACCAGGGTTGGCGTCAGGAAGGGCATCCGGCCATAAAACATTGCCTCAAGAAAAAGCCAAACCCCTGCACAGCAGGGAAAAATGGCTGTAAAAACGGTCATTTTTTTATTTCCCCTTTTAACCTAGGGGCTCTCTATTCAAATAGCCCATACAACAAGATAAAGATTTGTTAAAGGTGATTCGAAAGAAATATCTGAAACGTCTAAGCCTCGCTCAACTCTTTATCAAATAACCAATGCATATTGTTTAGCTCACTCATTGAACCTATAAACATTTGTTCATTCTCAAATTCCTTCAATAGTTTAATTTTCTTTGCACAATAATCCCCATCTAAAATATTGAAAAACAAAACATTTGAATCTTTATATTTTTTAAGATACCCCTTTTGTGCCATTACGAAATGATAAACTTCTCTTAATGATCTCATCTGACCACCTCCTGAGTTGCAAATCATTTTGTACATAAACCATGCCAGAAAAAAGTTTTGTTTCAAATGTTTTCAGTTCATGCCGTGAAAATGAGGAAGTGTTTTTTGACACGGCCGTGCTGTGTGAATGAGGAAGTGGTTTTGGACTGTCATGCTGTGAAAAAATAGGAACTATTCTGTGAGACAAGGTCTCGTGTTTATATTTTATCTCAGAACACCTGAACTGAAAACATTTGAATCAAAACTTTTATGGCGTGGTTTATGTCCAAAAACGATTTGCAACTCAGGCGGTGGCCAGATGAGATCATTAAGAGAAGCTTGTCATTTCCTGTGCCCACACCCAATGATTAAGCAATTTCCTCATCGTTGCTTTATAAGCGGTTCGCCAGACAAAGTTTCTGCCAGACGGGATTTCATTTTTACAACTGAGGCATGGACGATATTTCTTCCGATGAAGCCAACAGCCCACTACAGAGTTGGTAAGTTTGTGTATGCTTTTCTCTTTGAACGATGAAGCAAATGATTATTAATTAAATCATGATAATTCTGATATATATATATTTTTTCCCTGACAGGGCATTGGAAGAAATTGAGTTCACATATCACGACGTGGTTCATGAAATTAATACTCTTATTGAAGAGATCAATGATTTTAGAAGAGAATTGAAAGACATTTTCAATGAGTGGCATGAAGTCTTATCACGTCCTCTCATCTCGAAGGAATTAAACCAATGGTGAGACACGTGTGTGTGCCTCTCTCTCTGTCTGTCTTTCTACCTACCTCTCTCTGCTCTTATTGAAGAGGCCAATGATTTATAATGACTGGTCTCTGATCTCGAATGAATTAAACCAATGGTGAGGCACGTGTGTGTGTGTGTCTATGTGTGTGTGTATGTGTGTGTGTGCGTGTGTGTGTGTGTGTGTGTGTGTGTTGCTTTCCCTGTCTGTCTCTTCATCTATACCCTTGACTTATTTTTTTTTTTTTTCAGCACTATCGCACAACATCAGCTGTTGAAGCAATCTTGTACAACACATGATTTTCTGGAGGTAAATATTTCTGAATTATTATTAATATCACTCGTACAACACATGATTTTCTGGAGGTAAATATTTCTGAATTATTATTAATATCACTCTCTCTTTAGAATGTCGCCTTATGTTGGTTGCATCATTAGTTTGGACGTGGTTTTGTCAGTACACTGGAATTCATTTTATTGACCTTGAAAGGATGACAGGCTCCTGGTGTGTTAATTCAGTGGTCAACGAGGCTTATTCATATTACCATGTAATTATCTTTATAGAACCTAATTATTATCCACTTTTTGTTTCAAAACAGAATATGGTGTCTGAGTTTCGAAATCACAAGGCATCTGAAGAAGATTGCTGGGAAAGATTGTACATTCTCGCAAATGAATATTTAATATTTTCAATATTAATAAATTATATTTGTTTTGTTTACAATTACTTGATTCTGAATTACAAGAAAAGAATAAAAGAGATGTAAAGGGGGGGGTTGGGGGGGGTTGGGGGGGGAGGGGGGTGTAGGGGCGCTCCCCCAATGACCCATCACCCCCTCATCCCATCCCTCCCCTCCCCATGTGTGCGTGTGGGGAAGGGTGGGGGGTGGGATGAGGGAGGTGGTGGGTCAAAGGTGGGGGCGCACAGGGGGGATGTGGGGGGGGGGGTGGGGGTTGTGTGGGCGGGGCTTGTGTGGGCGGGGCTTAGGTGGGGGCTTGTGTGGGTGGGGTGTGTGTGGGAGGGGCTTGTGTGGGCGGGGTGTGTGTGGGTGGGGCTTGTGTGGGTGGGGCTTGTGTGGGCGGGGGTTTATGTGGGTGGAGCTTGTGTGGGAGGGGTTTATGTGTGTGGAGTTTTTGTGTGGAGCTTGTGTAGGCAGGGCTTATGTGGGAGGGGTTTATGTGGGCAGGGTTTATATGGGCAGGGGTTTATGTGGGTGGAGCTTGTGTGGGAGGGGTGAATGTGGATGAGGCTTATGTGGATAAATGGATGGGTGGAGAGATGGGGGGATGGGTGGATGAGTGGAGCTTGTGTGGATGGGTGGATAATTTTTTAATTAAATAAACATGTTGTGTGTGTGGGGAACTAATTAACTAATCACTAATTATGTGAATATGATGAATATGGGTGGAGCTTGTGTGGGGTTTGTGTGTGTGGAGCTTGTGTGGAGTTTTTGTGTGGAGGTTGTGTGGAGCTTGTGTGGGGTTTGTGTGGGCGGGGCTTCGGTGGGAGGGGCGTGTGTGGGCGGAGTCAAAAAGGGGCGGAGTCAAAAATTTCAATTTATTGGAGCTTGTGGGGGGGGGGTGTGTGGTGGGGTTTGTGTGGGGTTTGTGTGGGCGGGGCTTGTGTGGGCGGGGGCTTGTGTGGGTGGAGCCAAAAAGGGGCGGAGTCAAAAAATTTCAATTTATCTTTCTCTTTTGTAATTCCTGTGAATAAAATGAACCTAAAATCTCTTCCCCTTCCAAATCATATATCTTATAAGTCCAAGGAACCGTATCTATTACATCAACAATTTTAAAAAGCTCGTTGGTCCATCTTTTCGTATAACCTTTTTCAAAATGAGATTTCCACCTATATATTCTTACGATATCACCAACTTTGAACTTAGGTTTTCTGACATTAATCTCTTTTTCATATTTTAATTTTGTAAATGTTTCTGATGGCTTCATATTTGTTGACGTGTGAATCGTGTCATTGTACTTATCCACAATATCTTGAATAAAAGATGACCATTGTTGTGAACCGAGTTGTGTGAATTTTTTATATAGTCTCTCTTTTAAGGTACGATTAAAACGTTCAACAACAACTGCCTTCCCTTCATTAAAGGTACTGTATAATGTAATACTGTTATTTTTTAGAAAATTCATAAATGTCTTGTTATAAAACTCCCTACCCTCATCAGTCCACAATTTTTAGGTTTTCTCTTACTTTTATTAAATATCTGTTGGAAGGCTAACATAAGAGTATTACCTGTTTTGTTTTTTAATGGTACAACCCACGCATATCTACTCCTCAAATCAATAACGGTTAAAGCATACTTGTACCCCTTATCATTATTGAGTTCAATCAAATCAGCAGACCAGATATAATCTACTTCCTTGGAATAAACTTTCCTTCTCTGAAACTTTGTGAATATTGGTTTATGTAATTCATCAGCTAATTGCTCTTCAGTCTTAATGGCATCATTAGAGCCTATAAGTTTTTTGAATTTCCAAGTCCAAGTTTCAATTTAGCACTGATCATCTTCTTCACAATGAACCGATCAACTTTTTCTCTCAAGGTTGGATTTTGTATCAGAGACAAATTATACAACATTTGTCTATCGGCTTCATGCTTTTCTTCCAACGTTGTGGTATTCCCATAATCAATATCGTGTCTCATGCACACTTCATCAACTCTATTGATAGGCTTACTCCAGGATTTAGGATTGTCTGCCTCATCTAATCTTTTATCCAAGTTTGTGCTCTGGGCCACAGAAAGAATACCCTGGAAGATGTAATTCCCCTGGTATTCCAGTAGTTGTAAATTTACTTCCTGATAAAAACTTTTGGATATCTCCTCCTAGTTTGTGTTGGGAGATAAATTGATTTTTTTTGAACCACACACCGAACATATACCTTTTTGTATAACCCTGTTATTTTTACTTTTAATATATGAAATATTTTTAGTATTAGTTTTCTTTTTACATTTGAGACAATAACTCATTTATTTATGAGAAAAATTCCTGCAGAGTGCAAAAACCTTTTTAGTTTCCAACATGCACATTTGAATCTTGATTTTTAAAACATAAAGAATCCTTAGAAATGCCTTCACTCTCTCCTCCATTTATTTAAGAAAAAAAATGAAAAACTTGAATTAAAATCCATATCTTGTCGATGCCAATAGTCTTGCCGAAAGTATTGCAAATAGACTTGTCAATTCTTTCTTTTCCTCCTCGGTGGGTTGAGTTATTTTCTGTAATACCCTTAATCTTTTTTTAATCTCACTGGTTTCCATATTTTGATATTTATTTTGTCTCGCTCTTTCCTCCCTCTCCTCCTTCTCTCTCTTCTCTTTTTCCTCCTTCTCTTTCTTCTCCCTCTCCTCCCTCTCCTTCTCTTTCTTCTCCCTCTCCTCCCTCTCTCTCTTCTCTCTCTCCTCCCTCTCTCTCTTCTCTCTTTCCTCCCTCTCTCTCTTCTCCCTCTCCTCCTTCTCTCTCTTCTCTTTTTCCTCCTTCTCTTTCTTCTCCCTCTTCTCCTTTTCCTCCTCTTCCCTCTCTTCTTCAACTCCTTCCTCATCCCTTACTATCCTTGAATCGCTTACACCCCATAGAATATTATACATATATTCATCAGGATTTCTTGTTATTCCTGTATCCAAAATAATTTTTTTTACAACAGGAAACCAATAAAATTTCTTTTGAATTTCTAAAAGAGCCTTACCTTTTCTTAACTTTATAATTTTTTCATTATTTAACATTCTAATTAAATCTAAAGTTGTCGGTTTATCAACATCAGCATAATGCCAATCTTTTATTGAAAATACCTCATTCTTATGTTGTAGAACATATTTATTAAAATACCGAATACCCTTTTCTTGAAGGTATGCTTGGACACAGAAATGATAATTTTCTTGAAGCCTTCTTGCTGTCATTTATGTATTAGAAATATATGTTAGAATAATATTATGGCACGAAACACCTCCCCATCTTCCCATAGTTAAATCATTTTGTATTTCCTTACTTATTATATATAATCCTGTTTTTTCTGTTTTCATGAGATAAACAAGGGCAAAACCATTATTATATTTACCCTTATTAAATTCTTTTATTTGTTGTTTACTAATCGTAGCCCCACAAAACTCATTCTCGATACCAAGTGGATAATATTCTTCCTTACGAGACTGATTTAATTGTTCCAGGTCTTCGAGGTTAATTTTAAATGACCAATTATACCCTAAGTCATTCATATCATATCCCCATTGTTCTATTCTCATACAAACGATACGCCCTTCTTTATAAAAATTTATTTTAATTCGAACTGTGAATTCTGTATGACCTGGAGATAATATCAACACTTCTGTATCTTTGGAATACACAGCCGTTTTTATTTAAGGATATATATTGTGATAAATCGTTTAATCTCACCAGGTCATTCGCGTCAGTCGGGCTTGGATAATTTTTTAATTTATAAGCATTTTTCATGTTAATATTTTTGGTTATATTATATTAATGTCGTTCAGCCTGTGCCTTTGTGTAATAATTTGATAAATCAATATCCAGTTCTTGAGATAAACCAAAGATAGAACCATCTTTACCAACATAAGTCATTTATATTAGATTAAAAATAATATCATAAAATTTTTTATTTTTGTTGAGTTGAAATAACACATATAGGCATAATTGGCCACAACACTTGGAATTTAATTCTTGGACTTGAAATGTTTGATAAACACCATTCTGTAAGAATTTTATGACTTCAACAGGTGGTGGAAGACCAAAACTATCAAAATAATATTTGTCTTGACTATTAAAAATACAAACCCAATGAGAACCGTTCCCATTATTATCTTCTAAGTTCATAATAATATTCTTTGTATGTTTCGGCACATTTGTTAATTCATCTCTCATACAAATAACCACATTATGAATTTTTAATTTCTTACAATATTTGACAAGTTGTAAATTTGATGTTGTATTCTTTCCAAATTTTTTCAACCACTCATCAATGCTCATTTATTTATTAGAAAGATATAATCCATTACCTCTTTTCGTTAATTTTACACCTGCTTGTGCTATAGAAGAAAGCATATCTCCAACTAACAATCTCGCTTTATCAGGCAGACCTTCAAGTTTTTCAGCAAAATCTACAATTACACCACTTCCACTAATTTGTTTCTCCAACTCTTTGTTATGTCTTTCCAATTCTTTTTGAGCCTGGAGTTGAGCCTTCCTTTCGTTGGCAGTTTTCACCGCTGTTGAAATACCACCCGTCAATGCTCCAACCGCACTTAAACCAGCAAATAAAGGAATTAGAAATGGGAGAAATCCTCCACTCGTCTCTCTTATTGAATATTTTTTCAACATTGGTTTTGTCATTTTAATTTTAAGTGAGCCAGTGTCATTCAAGATTTTAACCTGTTCTCTTGTGAGAAAAACATCAATTCTTACTGCTCCTTTTCTCTGAATTGTATTAACGTTAATCGTACAAGGCTTTTGATTTTGAACACAAGATGATAGTTTATGAAGATTGATTTGATTAACATATACCCCAGTTGGTACTTTGCCACTCATTTATTTAACAAAAAATTATGTGAGACTAATCATCACACCATTATCTGTATTAATCTGCAATTCTGTTTCTTCCAAAAGCAAACAATATGTATCAACTTCTTCACTCTCTCCTCTTTCAATGTATAGGGAAGTATCCACTCGATTAGACTTTATAGTTTCCTTTTGAGCGCTCAGGTCAAAACGCATAGATTGTATACAAACTTTTAAATGCTGTCATATCCAAAATAGGTTCTTTATTTCCATTACTTTCACACACCTTTTGGTAAGACTTGTATGCTTCAGCAAAATCATTTTTTTCCCAATTAATTTCCAATCTATCTCGTGGGTAAAATGTTCCATCTAGAGAAACGCGAAGTTGTTTCACCTTAGCATTATCACTCAATGCATTATTCTTATCAGTCGCAGTATCACCATCTGGCTTTTTAAAAATGATCCACAGATATCGTGGCTTTCCTTCCAGAACACCCAAATTCCACGTGTAAGTTGTTTGATTGAGTTTAACGTGTTGACATCTTCTTTTGAGGTATGATACACTGAGTGGTTTCTTTTGAGTTAAGTCTTCGATTCAACATCTCTTCTGTTTTAAGATTAGGAGTATATTCACTGATATACCAACTCATTTCCTCAATTACAAATTTATTCTGATCACCAAAAGCACTACCAACACCAAAAAGCAATCGATTTTCATTATCATTCCTTTGTAGTTGAAATCTAATTTTAAGGCCATACAGAACTTTATCATGATCACAAAATCCAAATATACCTTTAAGAGGAACTGCCACAGTAAAACTATTTTCTGCTTTTGTATCATCATTATACATTCCTTTCCTTTGAGTATACCCAGGGTCTGTGTTTGTTCCCGTTGACATATCAGGAATAAAACCTTCGACAGACCCCTTTCCCATTCTATCACTGAATGTATAGAGTGTAAATTTTATCATTTCAGATACAGCAGAGACATAATCAACCGCTTCAACTTCTTGTGTTCCAATATACAAACGCACACTATCAAACATTTTCCAGAAGAAATCATTTACAAGTGTAGCTTTTGTGTTATTCCCAGCCTTAGTGAATTTAAATTTACACAACAAGAAACTTTCGGAGAGATTCAAATAGGTTTGTTGATTATTTATTTCAAAACTTTTTGTACCATTCGTATTCCAGTCTGTTCCAGTTATTGCATTTACCTTGAAGTAATCTTCTTTTTAGTGGAGTTTGAGATAATAATAGTATCATCCAAATCATAGATACTATCAATTGCTTCCATACTTGTATTTATTTAGGAAAAAAAGATGTTAAAACTTTTGAAACCCTGATCCAAGTATTTGAATTATTTTCTGTCGTTCTTGGGGGACAACTGAGTTTTGCCTTTCTTAATTTCTTTTTATTGCTTGTAATTTATGAGATTCCTTCTGAGCATCTTTTATACTCTTTACGGCACCTGCTACATTTCCCACAGCAGAAGCAGTTGAACCAATTAGATCTTTATGTTTAAGAATAGTTGAACCAATACCCATGAGAGTATCAATTATCCCATCTCCTCTAAATTGATGTCCAACACCCCTTTGTCTCTTAGGTTTATAGTATCCTCTACCAAGATACATACCTTCACCCTTGTAGTATGGGGAAAGGAACATCCCATCCCCTGTAATTATTTTATATTTTCCCAACTCGTGTTTCCTCAAAATAACCATCGTATTTATTTATTGGAAAACTTCACGTAGGTGAATTCTGATGGATATAACTTCTCCATTAAAAGAAATCACACGATTATCTTGGTCGGTTATCCTAAAATTTACTCTGTGTATGGTTTTTCCTGACACAGGTAGATAAACCAAATTTTTGGGTTCCATATTGAATTTATAACCAATTGGGGTTGAGTATACGCTGAATGAAAATATTGTATTTGTTTTTTTCCCATCATTATAAGCACCATCAATCAAATCACAGTGAATTAACACCGAATTTATTCCTGAGGATATTTGAATGACATTATCACTGTAAAACGTCCCATTAGTTTCAATCTTTTTGAGGAGAAACCCAATAACTCTCTAAATGAATTATCAATTGTGAAATCAACCTTGTAGTTATTTTTAACTTTAATCGTTGATTTTGAAGTATGTTTTTGAATGTTTATAACAATATTTTTTGGTTCATCACCCTGTTCTTTCATAAGACGAGCAATTTCGGAAGATATTTGAGAAATCTCATATGCTCCGGGTGAGACTGTTATCGTTTTGTATCCACTTCCTGGATTATAACTAAACTTGTCATTTTTCTCGGTTATATTAAATAAGGTATTATAAGTTTCCATGGACAATAAAGATGCCTCATATTCTTTTGTTGTGTCAAGTTGTAGTGGGTATGGGAATGAAGATGTGTGGTCGCTTGTTGTGAAATTGAAACTAAGGATTGTGCTTCTCATCTTATTTAATATGAGATAAAATGTCTTTATATTGATATTTATTAATTATTTTCATGTTCATCAACTGGTCTAAAATGGCTGATGCTTCATTAAAACAATTGTTATTTCCAGCCTTCTTACTGCCTAACAACAATAACAGTCTATTAACTAATTGCGATGGGTCATTTGGAAGAAAACTAACACCTGAACCAAGGATACTTAAAGCCTGAATAATGTGTTTCTCCTTCTCATTCTTCCTACTTTTACCAGAAAGAATAACCTTATAATTTAGAGTGTTCAGCAGATCAATATATACTCTATCATCATTATTTTCCATATCCAATGGTTTATCAATATACTTTGATTCATCCCTCACAGTTGAACCTTGTCTTCCATCTTTTGTGAGAAGAAACATTAATCTTGGAGTTAGTTTAACAGGGGTTGAGCAGAACCCAAGAACCTTAATTCATCATTAAATATCAATACCTTTTCTTGAACAAGATGAAATATTGCTGATTGTTCTGTTGGAATGAGTCCTGCTTTGGTTTTGAATCATTGAATATTCATTGTTTTGAAGAGCATTCACAATATAATCAGGGGGTCGATTAATCTCTTCCAGTTGTTGAAATAAACCTTCATCATCATATTCTAATTCTCCTAAATGCTCTAATTCTTCCTCCGTCATTTGACTGAAATCTTTTAACATTTGAAGTTTTTTAGGAGTATATTCTACCGTGGGAAATGTGGAAACATCTTTCATTTTCCTTGGGAAGTTTTTAAAAGTGGTTTAAAAAATTTCTCTTGTTTTCTTTCAAATGCTTCTTCGCCCGTTAGTTTCTGTCTGCGTTTCTTCTTTATGTCTTCCTGCTGTTTTACAACTTTTGAAACCAACTCTTGATGTTCCCTAAATCTTCTTGCTCTTTCTTTTGCATCCATTTATTTATTGAAAAATATCATTTAATATCTCATCTTGTTTCACAACAATATATTTATATTTTTCAGTCGTGTGTTTCATGTAATCCCCAAATTCCTTTTTACTACATAATGTAGAACAATTGTCTCTCCAAAAATTGTTTATATCTATTGAATTTAACTTGAATAAAATAAAAGTATTAGCATTGTTTCTGATGGAACGACGAGGAAGCTGAAAGTACGATTGACTAAGATAAATACAATTACAAGAAGAATGTCTCCCTCTTGTGTAGTAGCTGTCCATTACCGTTTGGTTTCTCTCATTAACACAATCATCAAAGATAACGAGGTTCTTTTTGGATTTATCCAAATCTTGGGGAGACGGTATATCATCCGTATTATCACTCAGAATACAAGTTATCGGTTTTGATTTCTTTTTACATCTCTGTGTATCACAAAATAGTTGTATTATATCTTCAATGTTAAAATCATTTAGGTTTTTTGAAGTTTAAATAAACCGATTATATCTTCTTTTTGAAGACCAGCATTAAAACCTTGTGAGAGTAGTTGATACTCTGGTTGAAAACTCGACTTTGTGAAAATTATTAAATTATCATAATCTAAAAAGTTGGGAGTGAGGAGCATCTTTAAAAGTAAGCAGGTTTTTCCACATCCACTTGAACCAACTATGAGGCATCTTAATGAATTTGGGAGATTTTTATGGTTGTCAAATTTTATCTTATTTTCCCAAATAGGTAAAAAATCATTCATTTATATATTTGGAAAACAGGTTATTTAATTTATTCTTGGCTTTTTTCGAAATTCTATATTTTATCCTAAGTTCAGGTTTAATTTCAAGATAATCCATTATTTTATTTATGCAATATCTTGTGTTGATATTTCCCTGAAAATCACATCCATGAATAAGATATAACAACAATCCTTTGAACATTTCTCTAATACGTTCAGTTTCTTCCCTTGTAAGGAAAGGTGTGTTCTCACCCTCGTTCTTTACATTCATTTCTCGAATCAATCTTGTAAAGTAATTCATTTTTGGTGTAAATCTAAAAGAATTATTTTCCTTTTTATATTTTTGATTATCATTAATTAGAAGATAATCACAGAATATACATTGTTTATAGGCTTTTGACTCTGTGTTTAATCCCCGTCTTTCACACGCAGGACAATTCTCAAATTTGTCATATGGAGAATCATGGAATTCAAGAGGCTCAAAATCGAGTAAACTATTCATATTTATAAAGTAAAACTTTACTTAAACTGAAATTCATCTTCGATATCATCTTCGATACTTTCAGAATCATCTATACTTTCATAACTATCATTTGAACACAAACTCTCGGTGTCATAACTATCGTTTGAATGCAAACTCTCGGTATCATAATCACTCTCATAATCTTCAAAATCTTCAGTTGAATATTGGCTCATTTAATTAGTAGAAAAAACATTACCATCGATATCGATATACATTTTTTCATTAACAGATTCAACTGCTACATTTTTTATATTAAAGGTAATTTTAAAATGATCCTTAACTACAATTGAACGAAATGTCATTTCACCTGATATATTAACATCCTTTATTTCATCAGGATTTATATCTTTAGGGTTGTTGAAAAAAATACAAATTTCTCCTTGCATATTACAGATGGTCTTATCTTTTCTTTCTAAAGCTTCATCCATAAGGTTTTTATTTTTTGATACCTTTTCTTGTTTCATTGCTTTTTCTAGTTTTGAATATATTGCCAGAAGGAGAGGAGAAACTTTTGTTAGAGATACCTTAATTGATGTTCTTCCAGGTATACTAAAAGCCCTTCCACTGAAGTAAATTGAAGAACTCATCATATCCACCATAATTGTTTTTATCCAATAGTTGTTATATTTATCTTTGTTCAATTTTACATCCTTGACATATTTCTCAGCATCTTTAACAAATGAAGAGATTGATTGAAACTTGTCTTTTGTGTCTTGAAACATTGTATTTATTAAGTGAAAAAGTTGGAGGATAAAATGGTTTTAAGCACAGATTCACCTGTAAAATAAACGAAATTTTCATCAAGAAAATTTTAGTTTAAGCACAGATTCACCTGTAAAATAAACGAAATTTTCATCAAGAAAATTTTAGTTTAAGCACAGATTCACCTGTAAAATAAACGAAATTTTCACCAAGAAAATTTTAGTTTAAGCACAGATTCACCTGTAAAATAAACGAAATTTTCATCAAGAAAATTTTAGTTTAACACAGATTCACCTGTAAAATAAACGAAATTTTCATCAAGAAATTTTTAGTTTAAGCAAAAGTTTTATTATATAAATATGGTGAATACAACATACTGCGATGTTTGTAATCACGAATATAAACATTATAGAAAACACCTCCGAACCAACAAACACACATTTAATCTATTTCACAAAATATCCCCTCTTGAGTTGGAAAGAAAACATTGTGATACCTGCTCAAAGGATGTTTTGAAGAGTAGTTATAATAGGCATCTTCAATCACAAAAACACAAGAAAAATGAGTTTAAAGTAAAGGAGACTATTATATTGAAAACACTGATGGGGCATTTAAAGGGCATATAAAAATAAGGATTTTTCAATTTGGAGAACCCGGTCCATCATCAATAATTGAATCAATTGAAATAGTGAAACCTGATGTTGAAAAATTTATTAAAAAACATTAAAAGAAATGAAAACTTTAAAGTTTTATATGGGAGTGAAAATGAATATGAAAAGACAAGATGAAGAACAAACTCCTTATATGAGGACAGATCTTCATTTTATAACATCATTTCAAGATTTTTTGAATAGTGGGGTTTATGAAGAACTATCAAGACAAGAGGAGGATGTTGATAATACAGTGGTAGGAAGTGGATTCAATATTAAAAAAATCATCTTTTTTAGATGTACACATTCTAAAATCAAACCCTCTTAAAGCTTCTTCTATATTGAATTACCAAAAGAAATAAAACGAAAGAAGGCAGTTGTTAATATTAAGAATAATGATAATAAATGTTTTCTCTGGTCTGTTCTTGCTCACTTACATCCACCAAAATGTAATTCAGAAAGAGTAAAACAATATATGAAATATGAGAATACCTTGGACATTAAAGATTTTAATTTCCCAATGCCACTAACAGATATTCCTAAATTTGAGAAAAAGAATAATCTTTCTATTAATGTATATGGATTAACGGATACAAACAAAGTTCAAATATTAAAAATTTCAAACAACTATAAAAATGAAGAAACACACATTGATCTTTTATATTTTAGTGTTGGAAATAATTCACATTACACATACATCAATAATTTATCAAGATTAATCTCTTCTCAGGTATTCAGAACAGCAAACAAAATATATCCTTGTAAGCGATGTCTTAATTCATTTCATACAAAAGAACGATTAGAACAACATTCAAAATATTGTAGTAATCATAAATCAGCTGTAATTACAATGCCTAAACCTGGTGAAAAGATTTCTTTTGAAGATTATAATAAATCTATCATGCACCCATTTGTGATATACGCTGATTTTGAATGTATCCTTAAAAAGATAAATACTGCTTCTCCTAATCCAAAAGAACCATATACAAATAAATATCAAAAACATATTCCTTGTGGTTTCTGTTATTATATCAAATCATCTGTTGGAGAAAAGTATAATAAACTTGAACAGTATAGTGGAAAAAATGCTTCACAAGAGTTTGTAAAACGATTAGAAAAGGATTGTATAAGACTAAGTAAATTAATGAAAGAAACAAATGAACCGATGAAATTAACCATAGAAGAAAAATTAGAATTTAGAAAGAACAATATCTGTCATATTTGTGAGGAGGAAATTGAGGAGTCTAAAGTTAGGGATCATTGTCATCTTACTGGTAAATATAGAGGTCCCGCTCATTCCTGTTGTAATCTTAATTATAAATTACCTTCTTTTATTCCAGTCTTTCTTCACAACAGCGCCAACTATGACACACATCTATTTATAAATGAACTTTCAAAACACCAGGGAATATTTCTGCCATAACAAACACAAGTCAAAAGTATATTTCATTTACAAAAATGATATTCACAAAACCTATAACTCGTATAAGGTTTCTTGATTCTTACAAGTTTATGGGAACACCACTAGCCAACCTCGCATCAAATCTAAGCTCCACGGGCTCTTTTCCAAATCTTAGTTCATTCTTTCCAAAAGAGGAAATTCTAACTAAAGAGGAAATTCAGATTAAAGAGAGAATTCAAAGTAAAGAGGAAATTCTAATTAATGAGGAAATGAATGAAGAAATTCTTACTGAAGATGAAATTCTAATTATACAGAAAATTCGAACAAAGAATGAAATTCTAACTAAAGAGGAAATTCTGATTATAGATGAAATTCTGATTAAAGAGGGAATTCTAACTAGAGAGGAAATTGAAACAAGGAATGAAATTCAAAGTAAAGAGAAAATTCTTACAAGTAAGGGAATTTATCCTTATGGTTGTATGGATTCATTTATGAGATTTAAAGAAACACAACTTCCTTCAAAAGAAAGTTTCTATAATAACCTTTATGAAGAAGAGATAAGTGATAAGGAATATAAACACGCACAAGAAATTTGGAAATTATTTAAGATAAAGAACCTTGGAGAATATCATGATTTGTATCTAAAAACAGATGTTTTATTGTTAGCTGATGTGTTTGAAGCTTTTAGATCACTCTGTCATAATAAAAATTGTTATGGATTAGATCCTGCCCACTATTTCACAGCTCCTGGTTTAGCTTGGAGTGCAATGTTGAAAATGACAAAACAAGATATAGATTTAGTCAGTGATGTAGATATGCTTTTGATGATTGAGAAGTCTAAGAGAGGTGGAATATCACAAGTATGTTCAAAAAGATATGCTAAAGCAAATAATAAATATCTTCCAAATTATGAGAGTGAAAAAGATAGTAATTATTTGATGTACTTTGATGCTAATAATTTGTATGGATGGGCAATGTCTCAATCTCTGCCTTATGGTAAATTAGAGTGGGTGGAAGAAAAGGATTATGAAAAGGCTTTGATGAATATTGTTATTTCTTCTCAAGAGAAATTGAATGGCAAAGAAGAAGGTTATTATTTTGAAGTTGATTTGAAGTACCCGAGTGATCTTCATAATAAGCATAAAGACCTTCCTTTTGCATGTGAGAAAGAAACCCCAAAGAAAGAATGGTTCAGTGATTATCATAAAAGTTTTAATATTAAAGGCAAATCAACAGAAAAGTTATTAACAACATTCTATGATAAAGAGGGATATGTTTTGCATCAAAGGAACTTGAGACAATATTTATCTGCTGGGTTGAGAGTAGCTAAAATTCATAGAGTTTTAAAATTTAAACAAAGTCCTTGGATGAAAAAGTATATTAAATTCAATACAGATATGAGAACAAATACAAAAGTAAAATTTGAAGGGGAATTCTATAAATTGATGAATAATGCTGTCTTTGGAAAGACAATGGAGAATGTTAGAAACAGGCAAAACATTAGATTTGCAACATCTTGGAAAGAAGCTTCTAGATTGATAAATAAACCAAGTTTTGAGAGAGAAGAGGTTTTTTCAGAGAACTTTTCTGCTATTCATATGAAAAAGGAAAGTATTGTCATGGATAAACCAATTTATATTGGAACAGCAGTTCTTGATTTATCAAAGATATTGATGTATGATTATTTGTATAATGATTTAAAGAAAGAGTATGGTGAAAATGCTTCATTGTTGTATATGGACACCGATAGTTTTATTCTAGATATAAAAACTGACGATGTTTATAAGGATATGAAGAAAAACATTGGAGTATATGATACAAGTAATTTTAGTAAGAAGAGTGAGTTATTTTCAAAAAAGAATGAAAAGGTTATTGGTAAGTTTAAGGATGAGTTGGGTGGAAAAGTAATGAGTGAGTTTATTGGATTGAGAGCAAAGGCATATGCTTATAAGTATGGTGATCAGATTGATAAAAGGTTAAAGGGAATAAAGAAATATGTAATAAAGAAATCAATAACTTTTAGAAATTATTATAATTGTTTGATGAATAAGAAAGAAGAATATAGGAAAATGAATACAATAAGAATTTATAAACATAAGATATATAGTGAAGAAGTAAATAAAAAGGCATTAGGAGCCTTTGATGATAAGAGATTTATTTTAGATAATGGAATAGATTGTGTTCCATATGGATATTGTATGATAGAGTGTATAAAATAGATTGTGTTCCATATGGGTATTGTATGATAGAGTGAATAGAATAGATTGTGTTCCATATGGACACAAGTTTTAACGATGGGAAGATGGGTTAGGGTTTTTAAGGGCTTCCGCCGCGTTTTTCACAATATATAAATGGTCGAACCAAGTATTAGTCAAACTAAAGAGTGGAGAAAATCTCAGTCTTGGTATATAAATGGAAAACATAATGAATGTGAAAAAATATCAAATAAGTCTTATTGAAAAAAATATCTAAAACAAAGGTAAATAAAACAAATATGCGAATCAATTTAAAAACCAATAAGTTAGAGGATGTAAAGAAAATAATAAATATGTTTGAATGGACTGAAAAATTTGATGGTTATCAATTGAACAATGGAAAAATAATTTACTACAATATCAAAATGATATGCAACTCAGGAGGTGGTCAGATGAGATCATTAAGAGAAGTTTATCATTTCGTAATGGCACAAAAGGGGGTATCTTAAAAAATATAAAGATTCAAATGTTTTGTTTTTCAATATTTTAGATGGGGATTATTGTGCAAAGAAAATTAAACTATTGAAGGAATTTGAGAATGAACAAATGTTTATAGGTTCAATGAGTGAGCTAAACAATATGCATTGGTTATTTGATAAAGAGTGCCCCGAGGCTTAGACGTTTCAGATATTTCTTTCGAATCACCTTTAACAAATCTTTATCTTGTTGTATGGGCTATTTGAATAGAGAGCCCCTAGGTTAAAAGGGGAAATAAAAAAATGACCGTTTTTACAGCCATTTTTCCCTGCTGTGCAGGGGTTTGGCTTTTTCTTGAGGCAATGTTTTATGGCCGGATGCCCTTCCTGACACCAACCCTGGTCGCCTCTTACGACACACAGGGATATGGTACACCTATTCTAACCGGGGCATACACCGGGACCAGTACACTGGCACTCATTTCGCCGACCTCGGAAGGATGGCAGGCTGAGTCAACCCCCTGGTGTTAATTCAGCAGCCAACGGGGCTTGAACTCAGGACCCTGGGATCCCAAGCCGCCACCCTAACCACTAAGCCAACACCAGGCTCCAGGTTAAAAGGGGAGACAAATAAATATACCTTGGGCTAAAAAGGGGATTTATTTTTTAGGGGAAAAAAAAGAAAAATTTCATGGCTGAAAATCCCCCATTCATTTACATGGGGAAAAGTGAGCCAGAACCAGTATTCTTTCCCTACTGACACTCATCTGCCGCTGGGGGTGACAAGCCCGAGGCGGAAAGCTGTGGACCCGCCTTATTTTTTGTTCTCTATAATAAACGCAATGAGTTGAATACTTTCAGATTTTTACCTTCAGAGCAGAAAGGAGAGCTGAGAAATCGAGTAGGACAGGTAATGATCTTTCCGATGATATTTACCTCCGCAACCCGTCTGTATGTTTGTCTGTGAACAGGATATCTCAAAAAGTTGTGCAAGGATTCGGACGAAACTTGGTGAGCTTGTTGGGTGTGTGACGAGGAAGAATTGTTTCGATTTTCGTGAAGATCCGGATCCGGATTCGAGAATTTTTTTAAGTGACTCTTCACCCTTGAGAGATGGAGCTAAACTAATAGATAGCACGATATCTCTAAAAGTTGTGGACGAGTTATGACAAAACTTGGTGGATGAGTTGGTTCGGTGAGGAGAACAAGCCGATTCGATTTTGGTTCAGGTCCGGATTCAGATCCGACCTATCAGTGGCAAACTAAATGTAAACTGTTCATCCTGGTGGAGGTATGTGCTCTACCGAGTGCTGTTCTCATGAAGCCTCACCCTAGACTGCCGAAAGCATGGGGGAAGGCTTAGAGCTGTTGCAGGGTTTGTTTCTACATTTCGTGCCCCCAGTTTTAGTGGTACCAGAGAGTTTCTTAGACCACTCGGACTAGAGTACTAAACCACCATTTAGAAAAAACAAAACATGTAATTTCTTCCTGCACTCCCAACATCCTCAATTTCCAAGCGGTTTGTTGGAGCCGGCTGGGAATTTCGGAATGAAATTTTGCATTAATAATGTGAACATGTCTTTCAATCCTGACAAACCTCACACTCTCATTATGTCTCTCCGAAAGGACCTTCTGGAACCACCCCCCCCCTCCCATCTACTTTCTCAACAATCTGCTGAAAGAAGTCCTTTCATTGAAGCTTCTGGGTCTCACTATCTGCCATGATCTTTCCTGGGAAAGCCACATTTCCAACCTGGCCTCCAAAGCCAGTCGCCGACTGGGAATCCTCCGTCATACAAAGTCCTTCCTCGGCCCACCTGAGCTCCTGACCACGTACAAAGCTTTCGTTCGCATCCTGATGGAGTACTGCTCTGCCCTCTGGGCTGCTGCTCCCGCCTCTCACCTTTCTCAGCTTCACGCTGTGGAAACCAAGGTATTTATAGGATCATTGGCATCTCCCACGATGAGGGTGAGTCTTTGGGTCTTTTTTTTTTTTTTTTTTTTGTATACCTTGGTCGAGGCTCGTATGAGAGCTAACACACAACTCACAGCAAGGAGGCATGAGACAAGAGGGGTGGGAGTCGAAGGAACAAAACAGTGGGGAACAGACACATTAGGTGAACTGTGGAAGGGAGAGGGATGGGGATGGGACGGGGAACATGGCGAAGAGAAGATGGACATTTCAGGGACTTTCAGGAAGGAAAGTAGGAGAAATGAAGGAAGTGGGCTTGGGTGGATTATCGGGGGTAGAAAAGATCGAGGATTTGGATGGGGGAAGATAAGAGGTGGTGGTGAACAGCTGTTTTGAAAGCCTGGAGGGAAGAATGGGAAAGAATAGAGTGAGGAAGTTTATTCCAAAGGCGGGAAAAAAGAGGAATGAAAGAGTGAAGATGAGCAGTGATTCGTGATTTTGGTAGTTTTACCAGAAGGGGGTTGTTGGCGGACCTTGAGCGCCCTGTGGAAATGTGGTGGGGACAAATCTCAGAGAGAGCAGGGGGGGCAAGGCTGGAGAGGAATCGGTAGAAGACAGAAAGACCACCGACCAACCTGCGGTGATTGAGTGAGAGGCCCAAAGACTTAGCTTCATTGCGGGAGATGCCGATGATCTTAAAAGCCCTGGTTTAGA
>NC_140969.1:2799323-2836823 GCF_056783735.1 Eptatretus burgeri
ATTCCAATTTACCTAAGTACTCACGCCGTTTAACTACCGGGGAAACCACACCCTCGGCCGACTCTGTCCGAACCGAGTCGCATGTACCGACTTGGGTCCAACGTACTGAGCGGGAGTTACCAGAGCCGCGCCGGTCCCAATGACAACTTACGGCACACGGCCTCTCTAATTCTCATTACGCACCGTGCTGGGTCAATGAAAGAAAGTGACAGACAACAAGCTGGTACATTGAACAATTGGGGGTTTATTTACCAGGAGAGGCAGGGGAGCACAAAGAGCAGAGTTATCTGAATAAAAGCAATGTACAATGAACAAAAGCACTTAACAATTTCTACTTATAGACGGGGCCCACGGACACACACACACACACACACCCAAAAGAAATGGAACCCTTGGCGTCTTTATTCGGTCCCTCAGCCCAGGAGGGAAAGGTGAGCTGGGGACCAGGGCCTTGTCGGGTACCTCTCCACCTCGTGCGGTCACATCGTACTTCAACCACCACGGTGGGACTCGAACCCACGTTCCGAAATCCACGGGCCCACGACCCTGGCTGCTCGGCCTCCACCACCACGATGAGCCACCGCGAAGGACCGCAGACGAAAAGCCACCACGACCAAGACCAAGCCAATCGTAACGATGACTCCCATATAGTGGTCCTGACAACCACTCTCCTCTTCTTGCCAGGTCCAAGGGATTTCTTCCCCTCCCACTCACCTCCTGATTGGACAAGGAGTTGTCGGGCTATCAGTGGCCTCCCCTCATTGGTCGGGGTGCCTAGGCCCTGCTCGGCCTTCGCCCATTGGCTGGAGGAAACACTCCATGCCCTTCCTCGGAGCGGAGCCTCGATCTGAAGCGAATGGAGGCTCCGCCCACACCTTTAGCCAAAAACACGTGGGCAATGGAGTTGATGGTGCGGAGAGGTGAAGGGGATTTGTTGTAAAAAAAAAAAACTAACTATAAAGAAACTTCGCAGCGCACACACGTAATTCCCGTTAGACATAGGGGACGGGCCCTAACTATAAACACATACTTATCGAGATAACTGAGCTACGGGGACTGCTGTCTGTTTGTGTGCAAAAGGCTTCCAGATTCGTAACAATACCTCCGACCGGCAAATTCGGCAGCGGAGACATAAAAACAATGCGACTGTATATGAATAGAAGAATGGATGGAAAAAAAAGGAAATTATTTTGAAGCATGTTTACCACTGAACATTTTCTGCTTGATCCATCTTTTGTTTGTTCTCTCAATCCTTGATATATTGGTGAAGTCAGAGTCGCAGTCACCACGATGGGAGCTGACCGTAGACGTAAACAAGAAGAGCCAAGCACCATTATCTGCACCATCAGCGACTTCATCATTTCCACGACAGAGTTTACTAGTTCTGAAAGGCGCTCTCCTTCCACTCCAAACTGATCAACGACACATCCCACAATATCCTTCTCTCAAGCATCAATGAATGACCATCCATTAACGGATTTTACCACTTCCGCCAGCTCATTTCGATATACGATGTTATATATTCCTGGCCGTGGACTGGGAGACGTGAATCAAGCACGCCGCCATCGTAAACTCCGGCCTCTCGATCCAATTACTCAAAACTGGCAATTTCTCAGTGTGGCAACAGGTGGTTTTCGAGAGTTCCTGAATTGTCCTCATTTTTCAGCATGAAATAAACGAGGTGCCGAGGGTTGATCACAAGGTTGAACGAGGATGGGGCTTCATCTCACCGACTCCTGGCCTGTTCTTGTCTTGTACCGAGCCAGTTTCCTTGAGGCGTTGCCACATGTACCTCATACCTTTTTGAGATCGAGAGTCAAGGCTCGTGGAAGAGCTAGACCACTGAACGGATCAGGACACAACAGAACAAAAAGAAAAAAAAAAGAGAGAGAGAGAGAGAAGAGAAGAGAGAGAGAGAGAGAGAGAGAGAGAGAGAGAGAGAGAGAGAGAGAGAGAGAGAGAGAGAGAGAGAGAGAGAGAGAGAGAGAGAGAGAGAGAGAGAGAGAGAGAGAGAGAGAGAGAGAGAGAGAGAGAGAGAGAGAGAGAGAGAGAGAGAGAGAGAGAGAGAGAGAGAGAGAGAGAGAGAGAACACAGAGAGAGAGAGAGAGAACACAGAGAGAGAGAGAGAACACAGAGAGAGAGAGAACACAGAGAGAGAGAACACAGAGAGAGAGAGAACACAGAGAAGACACAGAGAAGACACAGAGAAGACACAGAGACACAGAGAAGACACAGAGACACAGACACAGAGACACAGAGAAGAAACACCGACAACAGGGTTGAGGGACAAAACAGAGGGAAACTTGGACAAACAATGGATGTGAGGGTAAAACAAGATGGATACAGATACAAACTCTGAGGAAGGACAAATGGAAATTGGAAAATAATGTGGGCTTGGGAGTGTCTGTGTGTGTGTGTGGGGGGGGGGGGTGAGGGGATTAATGGGGGAGTAAAGATCATGGTTTTTGATGGGGAATGATCTGAAAGAGTGGTGAATAACTGACATGAAGACTTGGAGGGAAGACGTGAAGACGACGAATCAGTTTAAGGAAAATGTGGAAGTGGTGGGAAAAAAAGAAGAACAAATGAATGGAGATGAGCAATGATCCTGGATTTTGTGAATTTCACCAGAAGGGGGTTCATGGTGGTCTGTGGGGGTGGGGGAGGACAAATCATAGAAAGAGCAGAGGGTGCAAGACCAGGAAGGAGGAGGTAGAAGGATGACCTGTCTGTGATGCCGAGGTGGTAGGCCCATAGACTCAGGTTCATCACGGCGAAGGGCTTGGTTTCCACAGTGTCAAACTAAGCAAGATATGAGGCAGGGGAACCAGCCTAGAGGGGGAGCAGTACTCCATGGAGCTGCAGATGAGGGCATTATCGGTGGATAGGAGTGCTAAGGAAGGACTTTGTACGATGGAGGACGCCCGGTCGGCGGCTGGCTTTGGAGACCAACATTGCAATGTGGTTTACCCAAGAAAGATCATGGCTGATAATAAGACCCAGGAGTTTGAGAGACGAAAGCATCATAATAAGATCATCACTGATAATAAGACCTTCTCAAGAGAATTGTTAAGAAAATAGATTGGGGGGAGGGGGGGTTCCAGATGGTCCTTTCAGAGACATAGTGAGAGTGTGAGATTTGTCACGCTTGAAAGACATCTCAGGCATTTGACCATTTTGTATTTTCTTTTGAAGGTCTGAACAGAGGGAAGTACGGAGTGTGCGTGCACATGGTTCGCGGCTGGTACCTGCTAGTTTCTGGATTATGTTACCCTGCCTGGTCTTATCTTTCCTGTGACCCATTTTACGTGTTCACGGAATGTGAGGCTGCGATGAAGGGGACTCCAAGGTACTTGAGGAACGGTTTCTGATTTGCCACAAAAGGAAACCTGGAGTTTGTTGTTAAGCAGATGTTTCTATGAGGATGATGAATGTATTTTTATAGCGAACGTAGTGAGCTTCATACTTAACGCGTGCACATGAGAGAATAGGAAACAACAACAACAACACCAACACAATACCCTGGCAATTTGGAATCCGTGACATTGGCTATGACCCTTTTGCTTCCGGGTTTTTTTTTTTGCTTCCAGTTTTTTTTTTTTTTTTTTGCTTCCGGTATTTGTCATGGGGAATGATGCATGTCGGGAGATAAAGGCATCGTCGGAGACATGAAAGACCCAAATAATATCAGACATGGTGTATATTTCCTCCACTGATTTTAATAAAGATATCTCTCGCATCATCAAAAAATAATTTTTAATCGTGATTTACATTATTTGATCGCTGATCCCGAATCCAGGCCGAAGAAACCGGAAATTGCGTATACAGTTGTGAACAAGTTATAGGTAAAGTCAGAAGCAAATGTAAGAAGAATTCTATGTTCGCTTCTAGTATTTATTTTTAGCCTCGTCTCTCTACGTGAGACGTGGCTCTAATAGAGCTCCACCTCCTTCTTCTTCTTCTTCTTCTTCTTCTTCTTCTTCTTCTTCTTCTTCTTCTTCTTCTTCTTCTTCTTCTTCTTCTTCTTCTTCTTCTTCTTCTGACAAAACCTTTTGGACTCAGCTCTTTTATAAGCAGGATCCGGATCTCCTTAAATACTAAACACCTGTACACATCCTCGCATTGAGGGTGCCTTTTGAGAGCGTCTATCATGAACTTTTAAATATATTCGGACATTTGCTTTAAAGTTTCGAAAAGTTCACGTTACTATTTAAAGATTATTCCATTTAATGCATTGTAATTTCGTAAATACACTATTTTCTCGTCATGAACGACGATCGTCCATGACGGGTCTCGCTATTGGCTCAATCAAGGCACGTGACGAAATATCGGAAGTTTTTTTTTTCTTTACTTTTTCTTCTTCTTCCTCTTCTTGTTCTTCTTCTGGTGAAGACAAAACCTTTAGGATGCGGCTCTTGGACACATTTGTCCTTGTTTTAGATGAGATCCTGTTCTAGGCGGTGTAGTTGGTGTTGTGAAGGTAATGTTGAGGTAATATTTATTTTTTCAGATGAGATCCTGTTCTCGGCGGCGTAGTTGTGAAGGTAATGTTGAGGTAATATTTTTTTTTTTTTAGATGAGATCCTGTTCTAGGTGGTGTAGTTGTCGTTGTGAAGGTAATGTTGAGGTAATATTTATTTTTTTTAGATGAGATCCTGTTCTAGGTGGTGTAGTTGTCATTGTGAAGGTAATGTTGAGGTAATATTTATTTTTTCAGATGAGATCCTGTTCTCGGCGGCGTAGTTGTGAAGGTAATATTGAGGTAATATTTATTTTTTAGATGAGATCCTGTTCTAGGTGGTGTAGTTGTCGTTGTGAAGGTAATGTTGAGGTAATATTTTTTTTTTTAGATGAGATCCTGTTCTAGGTGGTGTAGTTGTCGTTGTGAAGGTAATGTTGAGGTAATATTAATTTTTTTTAGATGAGATCCTGTTCTAGGTGGTGTAGTTGTTGTTGTGAAGGTAATGTTGAGGAATTTTTTTTTTCAGATGAGATCCTGTTCTTGGCGGTGTAGTTGTCGTTGTGAAGGTAATGTTGAGGTAATATTAATTTTTTTTAGATGAGATCCTGTTCTAGGTGGTGTAGTTGTTGTTGTGAAGGTAATGTTGAGGAATTTTTTTTTCAGATGAGATCATGTTCTAGGCGGTGTAGTTGTCGTTGTGAAGGGAATGTTGAGGTAATATTTATTTTTGCAGATGAGATCCTGTTCTTGGTGGTGTGGTTGTTGTGAAGGTAATGTTGAAGTAATATGCAGTAGTGTTATCACGGTTAAAGAAATGCACAAATTATTAATTTGATCTATAATTTACCCAATCACACCTTTATGACTAAAAAATTAACAACAAAACTAGAGAGTTTTAAGTCTACCTAATTTTATAATAAAGATATCTCCCGCATCATCAAAAAATAATTTTTCATCGTGATTTACGTTATTTGATCGCTGATCCCGAATCCAGGCCGAAGTAACCGGAAATTGAAGCATCGAATGTAAGAAGAAGTCTACGTTCGCGTCTCGGCTTTGCCTATTCCATATTAAGTTACATCCATCCATGGGGGCCAAACTCTGTGCAGAGCGTTAATGCTGCTGAAGCGGTCTCCTGGGCTATTGGGCACAATCTTGGACGGGTCGCCACTCCAACGCAGGATACCAGAATGGCTTAATCATCCCAGCAAGCTGGTACTCATTTTGCCAACCTCAGAAGGATGACAGGATGAGTCAACCTCACCTGGTATGAATTCAATGGCACTGGGATTTCAACTCAGGACCCTAGGATTCCAAAGCCAATACCAAGCATAGTTATACCTAATTAACCCAAATACCGTCTACAATATGTTAACAGCACCATACACAAATGCACACACACACACACACACACACACACACACACACACACACACACACACACACACACACACACACACACACACACACACGAATGGGACTACAGCTTACCTGGCACACAAAACACCTTGACGTCGGTTTCCATCTCAGATAAATTTAAACTTTGTTTTCCCCCAAAAAAAATTCCTTCCGGCATCTGCAGGGAATGGACATTGTGAAATCCTACTTCTCTGATCGTTTGGTGCATTCAACGGTTCAGTATCCTGTCCTTTTAAAAAAGAAACATGAGATATCGAGTGCGTTCATTCAATGAACCATCAAAGGAAACAAAATGGCGCCCGTGACCCACGTGACCAGAATGTTTTGGGGGCGTGTCATGTCGCGCGACTCCTGGCGGCACTGCCTGCACTCACTCTCCCCTCTAACGGTTGGGACTTGGGATCCCTTTTAAATTTCAACGGAATGATTGAGGAAACAAGTCATCGTTTTAATTGCTTCTAATAAGGTTTGGTTTATACACAAGTTATTTTTATCAGTTTCTTTTTCTAACACAACCGGACATGAGGGACCTGCTGAGGGTGTATAATGACATTGTGTTCGCTCGGTCAGCACCTTCATCCCTTTCGGGGACGCCGCACATCGCGCATCGCGTGTTATTTTAACATTGACGCGAGATCGTTTTAAAATACAGTCCCTCGGGACTGGATATTTAGTTCGAAAGTCAATAATAAATATCCTTTCGTGATATTTAATAATTATTTTCTGTGTTGTGAGAAAAACGGATGTGGATGGTTCCCGATTAACGATCACCTAATCCTCGAACGATCGGTCACAGTGCGGTGAGTTTGTGACGTACTTGTTGAACCGCCGTCACGGTAAATAGGTAAAGGAGAGTGTACGGTATTTACCAAGTGTTGTTTGAAGTTGAGGTAAACGGTAAAATTCCGCGTCACGTGGTCCGTGACCTTCCCTCGTGCAATGAACAGATTTCCTGTCAGGATGGTGATGTTTAAACATGACCTTCGACTGTCCTCGTCCACGTCCTCGTCCTCGTCCTCGTCCTCGTCCTCGTCCTCGTCCTCGTCCTTGTGTCGAGAGAAACATTGAAATAAACACTTTCGGTGTTTTGTATAATATATAATTTTTTTGTATTTTTTACCTCAGACGATTTGTGGGAATGATTCTCTCGACCTGCAGTTCAACACTGAAACGATTTGGGACTCGATGTGTTTATGTCACACGTGTGTGTGTGTGTGTGTGTGTGTGTGTGTGTGTGTGTGTGTGTGTGTGTGTGTGTGTGTGTGTGTGTGTGTGTGTGTGTGTGTGTGTGTGTGTGTGTGTGTGTGTGTGTGTGTGTGTGTGTGTGTGTGTGTGTGTGTGTGTGTGTGCGCGTGCGCGTGCGCGTGTGCGTGTGCGTGTGCGTGTCTGTCGTGTAGGAGTTAAACTGGGAAAGGGAGTGGAAGGTGGAAATACAGATGTTTGGGATGAGGAAGGAGAGTAAGAGAAGTAGGGGGAGGGGGAGGTAGGGGAGGGGTGAAGAGGTAGGGGTGAGGGGAGGTAGGGGAGGGGTGAAGAGGTAGGGGTGAGGGGAGGTAGGGGAGGGGTGAAGAGGTAGGGGAGGGGGTGGGGAGGAGGGGAGGGGTGGGGAGAGAGGGGAGGAGGTGAGTGGAGAGTGGTTTTGGGGAGGGGGATAGGACTTGGAAGGAGGACAAGAAGGTGAGTGGAGGGGAAGGGGGAAGGTCGAGTTGATGGGATAGGGGGAGGACGAGTTGATGGGATAGGGGAGGACGAGTTGATGGGATAGGGGGAGGACGAGTTGATGGGATAGGGGGAGGACGAGTTGATGGGGTAGGGGGAGGACGAGTTGATGGGGTAGGGGGAGGATGGGTTGGGTGGGGTAGGGGGAGGACGGGTTGGGTGGGGTAGTGGGGAGGATGAGGTGGGTGGTGTCGTGGGGAGGACGATGTGGGTGGTGTCGGAGGGGGAGGACGGATTGATGGCGTAATGGGGAGGACGGGTTGATGGGGTAGTGGGGAGGACGAGGTGGGTGGTGTAGGGGGGGGACAAGGTGGGTGGTGTAAGGGGGAGGACGGGTGGATGGGTAGGGGGAGGACAGATGGATGGGGTAATGGGGAGGACGGGTTGATGGGGTAGTGGGGAGGATGAGGTGGGTGGTGTAGGGGGGGATGAGGTGGTGGTGTAGGGGGGGATGAGGTGGTGGTGTAGGTGGGCTGGTAGGACGAGGTGGGTGGTGTAGGTGGGGGGTAGGACGAGGTGGTGGTGTAGGTGGGGGGTAGGACGAGGTGGTGGTGTAGGGGGTAGGACAAAGTGGGTGGTGTCGGGGGTAGGACATTGAGGTGGTGTCGGGGGGGGGAGGACGGTGTGGTTGGGGTTGGACGATGTGGGTGGGGGAGATGGGAGGATGAGGTGGGTGTGGGAGATGGGAGGGTGAGGTGGGTGGGGGAGATGGGAGGGTGAGGTAGGTGGGGGAGATGGGAGGATGAGGTGGGTGGGGGAGATGGGAGGATGAGGTGGGTGGGGGAGATGGGAGGATGAGGTGGGTGGGGGAGATGGGAGGATGAGGTGGGTGTGGGAGATGGGAGGATGAGGTGGGTGGGGGAGATGGGAGGATGAGGTGGGTGTGGGAGATGGGAGGGTGAGGTGGGTGGGGGAGATGGGAGGGTGAGGTGGGTGGGGGAGATGGGAGGATGAGGTGGGTGGGGGAGATGGGAGGATGAGGTGGGTGGGGGAGATGGGAGGATGAGGTGGGTGGGGGAGATGGGAGGATGAGGTGGGTGTGGGAGATGGTAGGATGAGGTGGGTGTGGGAGATGGGAGGATGAGGTGGGTGGGGGAGATGGGAGGATGAGGTGGGTGGGGGAAATGGGAGGTTGAGGTAGGTGGTGTAGGAGTGGAGGATGATGTGGGTGGTATGGGGGGTCGGACATTGGGGTGGTGTCAGGGGGGCGGGAGGACGATGTGGGTGTGGTTGGGGTTGGACAATGTGGGTGGGGGAGAGGAAAGGATGAGGTGGGTGGGGGAGATGGGAGGATGAGGTGGGTGGTGAAGGGGTGGAGGATGATGTGGTTGGGGGAGAGGAGAGATGGGTTTCATCATCATCATCATCATTTATCTTTTCTGTGTTTGTGTTCATAGATTGTTTCATACAATAGAAACCATGCTGCAGTTGATCCGAGAATTTTGGCCTGTGGGATTCCTCCCGCTGGGATTTTTCATTGGCAGCATGCTGGATCGTCACTTTGACTCCCAACTTACATCTTACCGCAACAAGAGTCGCATGTACAGACGGTAGGTGTCCGAGTTCACTCGTTCAAGGTGGACATCCAGTTGGGTGTGCTACCTACCTGCTGAGTGTGAAACGATTGCTTTGCTCTTTGGGAACGATCGGGTTATTTTATCCGTTGCTTATTTATATTTTCCTTTGTTAATATTGAGGCTCATGGAAGAGATGCATCTCAAAGGGAAGCAAGTTGAGACACAAGACGTATAGACGGCCAAGATAAAATTGAGTAGAAAACGTTACAGCAAATGAGGGAGAGGTCTGATGATTATGATGATGATGATGATGATGATGATGATGATGATGATGATGATGATGATGATGAACCACCACCTTAAAAGAATATCAAATGAATAGGATTGGATCATTGCTGGGAATGGTAAAATATTTGAGGTATTACCAACACTTCTGTGGTGCAAGAAAGGCAGACCCTGTGTTTCTACCTTGTCACAGGTTAAATTAACGATCCTGTGTCCACACAAACCAGGAGTAGGGATAGGTGGCTGGGGTTGGAGGGCCGTATACATTGCCCATGTCTCCATCCATCCATTGGGACCATACTCTTTGCAAAGCATTGGTGCTGCCCAATACAAGCAGTCTCCTTGGCTGTTGGACACAATCCTGGACGGGTTGCCACTCCGACACAGGATACCAGCAATCTGGCACTCATTTTGCTGACCTCAGGAGGATGACAGGAAGAGTCAACCCCACCTGGTATTAATTCAATAGCCAAGTGGGATTTGAACTCGGGATCCTCAGATCCCAAGCCCACCACCCTAACCATTAAGCCAACGTCAGGCATGTCCAAGTCTCATTGTCACAGATGATGAGACCCGGCAATATCGATGGAAGCCGCGGAAAACCGTGCATCATCGATCGGTTTGAGACACCGTGACGAATGTTTCCTATTTACAAGTGAACCACTTCCAGTTTCCGGTCGTGGATGCCTCGTTCTCTCTGCCGAGTGATTCCTTTTCAAAGCTAAGTGTACCTACCGTTCCAGATTTGTCTCTGTTGCCATCAATTGTACACTTTTGTTCATGTGCTCAATACAGTCTTATTGCATGCATGTTTGGTTATTTCAATGTCCCGTGCCCTGCTCCGTACTCACCCCGTTTAACCGTTTACCCTCGTACTGTTGATCGTTATTTCTCCCCTTAGTCTCTTCCTGTCTCATTTAATAACTCGTTCTTATTCGTTGCTCATACTCTCTATAAAACAGAAGAACCCCCTCTTACCATATTTTGTGCTTGTGTCATTGTCTTGTAGTCAAGTTGCAATTTGAAACAAGCCAGCCAGCCATCAGAAGAGGCACATTGATCAGTCAATCTCATCTGATCATAAAAATACTTTCCTTTCTCAATGAGCATCAGGCCTCAAATTGGTGCTCCCTCCAAACGCTTGAGAACAAACCATTCGTACAGAGCTTTATGGAGCTGCTCCATATTTGGCTTGTGTAGTGTACGGTGCTTGTCAGCAGCTTTGTCTGTCTCTGACTTGATGTAAAATTCCAGTAACTTGTCCTTCTGGGCCTTGATGTCGTTGATGGTTGATGGTTTGATGTTGTATTTGTGCATCAACGCATTTCAATCTTCTCCCTTTTCCAGTCTCCTATGTATGTCAATCTCAAGATGATGTCCTTCTTTTTCTTTTTCTTTTTCTTCTTCTTCCCCAAGATTTGAGATCCTGTGATTTAGTAGTCGTGTGGAGAGAGCCGTGTGTATCATGGCGACAATTAGGACATGGATTTGTTTGTTTGTTTTGGTATGTTGAACGTTGACTCAGGAAACGTCACTGAAGGGTTTTCGAAAGCAAAGAAGTGAATGCCTGACATTTTGAGAAGCCAAGAGATTTTCGTGGAACCTTGGATGGTGTGGAGTTTTTTTTTTTTTTTTTTTTGTATACCTTGTCGAGGCTCGTATGAGAGTGAACACACAATGCACAGCAAGGGGGCATGAGACAAGAGGGGTGGGTGTGGGAAGGACAAAACACTGGGGAACAGAGACATTAGATCTGTGGAAGGGAGAGGTATGGGGTGGAGAACATGGGGAATACAAGATGGACATTCCAGGGACTTTCAGGAAGGAAAGCAGGGAATTTGAAGGAGGTGGCCGGTGGGCTTGGGTAGATTAACGGGGGGGGGGAAAGATCGAGGATTTGGATGGGGGATGGATGGATCCCGGTGTATGCCCCGGTTAGAATAGGTGGTGGTGAACAGCTGTTTTGAAGGCCTGGAGGGAAGAATGGGATTGAATATAGTGAGAGAGTTTATTCCAAAGGCAGGAAAAAATAGGAATGAAAGATTGAAGGTGAGCAGTGATTCGTGATTTTGGTAGTTTTACCAGAAGGGGGTTGTTGGCGAACCTTGAGCGCCCTGCAGAAATGTGGTGGGGCAAATCGCAGAGAGAGTGGGGGGGGGGGTGGCGAGGCTGGAGAGGACACGGTAGAAGACAGAAAGACCACCGGCCTGCCTGTGGTGAGAGATTGAGAGGCCCAAAGACTCGGTCTCATCGCAGGAAATGCCAATGATCCGAAATGCCTTAGTTTCAACAGCGTGAAGCTGAGAAAGGTGGAAGGCAGGAGCACCAGCCCAGAGTGGAGAGCAGTACTCCATCAGGCTGCAGACGAAAGCTTTGTAAGTGGTCAGGAGCTCAGGTGGGCCGAAGAAGGACTTTGCACGATGGAGGATTCCCACGACATGTCTACCGAGATGACCTAATAAAGCCGGACCAAATGTCCGTCCGTCCGTCCGTCAACAATTTTTCTTTCCGATCTTAATGAAACTTAGCATCAGGGTAGAGGTCGATGAGTGTTGCACAACGATATAACTTTTGTCCGGGTTCAAGGTCCCGGACGAGGTCACGTAAGTTATAAAAATCGCCATTTTCAAAACCTATCTAGTCTGCCATTCTACAAGATATTCGGCAACTGTTTATTGATTATGATAGTAAAAAATATTATCTTGTATCTAACCGGACAGATTTTTGATTTTCCTTCCCGTTTGATCGTCACGTGATCTGGAATATGGCCAAAAACACCGATCCGATTCACAAAGAAGGAAGGAAGGAGAAATGAAATATAAATATAAAACACATTTTTGGCCTTTTATATTTATACATTTTAAGCCTGGTGTTGTCTTAGTGGTTAGGGTGGCGGCTTGGGATCTAAGGGTCCTGAATTCAAGCCCCGTTGGCTGCTGAATTAACACCAGGGGGTTGACTCAGCCTGTCGTCCTTCCGAGGTTGGCGAAATGAGTACCAGTGTACTGGTCCCGGTGTATGCCCCGGTTAGAATAGGTGTACCATATCCCTGTGTGTCGTAAGAGGCGACCAGGGTTGGCGTCAGGAAGGGCATCCGGCTATAAAACATTGCCTCAAGAAAAAGCCAAACCCCTGCACAGCAGGGAAAAATGGCTGTAAAAACGGTCATATATATATTTATACATTTTCCGCTGAAGGTGCAAAAGTTTCAAAACCCGAAATGTAAATGTCGGCATTTATTTTCAAAATATAATTTCGTGCGCGCGTGCCAAAATGCCGAGTCATCTTTAACCAAACTGCGCAGTAGTCTTCGGTCATAACTGAACATTGAGAACTTGTGGTATTATAGAGATGACTGTCACCCCCACACGGGGGTAATTTTTATTATTATTATTATTATTATTATTATTATTATTATTATTGTTTGAGAGTTTTCATCAGTTTAGGTCATGGAAGTGTTGTAGTAAAAATCGTGAGGTGAAAGGTGAAATTGGATCGGTAAACGCAGGGGGTGGAAACAGATCACGTGGTTACGGGAGAAGCACGTGGCTATGCGAGGTATATAGTCAAAAGTGAAATTATTTATTTTAAATAAGGATTGCATAACATTTGGAAAAGGTAAGCTTGAAGTAAAACCGTGGAAGTGTGTGGTGAATTTGGAACGGTAAACGCAGTGTGAAGCTGCTGTGTCGATGAAAAGTACCAGGAAGAGTAGAGAGAGACACGTGGTTGCAGGAGGTGTAGAGATCTTAAGGATACAAGGAAGATAATTATTTTTTGATGTATTTTTGAAGAACAGGTAATATTTGGAAATGGAAGGTGGTAGGAAGAAATTGTGAAGGTAATGGCGAGAGAGGGTCAGCTCAGTAGAATAAAGATGGTGTGCCGGCAGGAGGAAGAAGAAGAAGAAGAAAGATCAAGACTCGTGAGTGTGCAAGGAGAAAGGTCGTTTTTTGGGGGGGGTGATTTAAGACAAGAAGCAGAGCGTTTAGTTAGGAGGGATGGGGACGTTGGGAAAGTGGGGAAAATAGGAATTGAAGGTAATGGTGAGAAATTACAAATAAACATGACCGTACACCGAGAGGGGAAGGATGGGAAGGCCTCAAGCACCCGGTAAGACAAGATTGACGAAAACTCACAAAATAGCAGGATTTTTGAAACAAAACCGAACTAAGAACACACAATAACATGTAGTTGAGAAAATAAACAGTTAAAATGGGACAGATAACGACCGGAAACTTAACTTTGAGATCGTCAGCCGAGAGCCCTGAAAGACACCTGCCAATGCTCAAAACGCAGAACCGGAACCCAAACTCCAAACCAAGAACCGGATTTATGACAGATGGACGCGGCTCTTTGAGCCATGAGGCTGTGACAGAATGGCGTCGAGAAAAAAGCTTCGTTTTCACAGCTGAGGCCTGGTCGACACTGTATTGCGTGGTTTTTACCTCCGCCACCGAAGGTGGAAGGAGGTTATGTTTTCACCCCATCTGTCTTGGTTGTTTGTTTGTCTGTGTGCAGGGTATCTCAAAATGTTGTGGACGGATTTGGATAAAATTTGTTGGGCATGATGGGTGTGTGAGATGCACAAACTGATTAAATTTTGATGAAGATCCAGATCTGACGACTGTAATTTTTAAAATGATTCTTTATCATTGAGAGATCGGGCTGAAAACAATATATAGCATGATATCTCAAAAAGTTGTGGACGGATTGGATGAAACTTGGTGCACAGGTTGAGTGTGTGACCATGACGAATCGATTCGATTTTGGTAAAGATCCGGATCTGAATACGAGACATTTAATTTTCTAAGTGATTCCTCAACATTGAGAGATGGGGCCAAAAATGATGTAGTCCTGTATAGCATGATATTTCAAAAATGTAATGGGCCCGATGTGTTCTCGTGGATCAGGCATTGCGTGGTGGAGGTATGCTCTCTACCAAGTTCCCAGCTTCTCCTTTTTTTACTGTTTTGATGGTGTATTAATCAGTGATTCAGCTGTGTGGTCATTTTGTAGTCAGCTAAAGGGTTGTTCTGAAGGGTACATTCATTCTGAAGGGTACGTTGCGTTCTAAAGGGTGATTCCAAACAGTATGTTCTGAAGCGTAAGTTCTAACAGCAATGGGTGGAGTACTACGCACGGCTCCTTTCATAGTATATAGATTTGGTTATGTATGCCATGTGATTCCTCAAATTTTGGGATGCAGTGCTTGTGATAGAAATGAGCATCATTGTTTGTTATTTTTGTTTTCCAGGGAGTTGCGAGAAAATGAGACCGAGACCTGGAAGTGATTTCAAATTCCCAGTAAAACACTTTTCAGGTTTCTTCTTTGGAAAACTTACATTTGCTGAAGTTGTTTGTGGTTGAATAAAAGTGTGTGGCATTTACCAGTTGTACTCGGATTTCATTTTTCACTTGTTCGGTATAAATGAGACCAACACAATGCACTTCAATATTATTTCAATGGTTTTTATTTATTTAGCAGAGCCTACCCTTTGCTTCGCTGATGGACCAGTTAGTCGTCTTTGCCAACAATTTTGGACAAGAAGGAAAGGAAGAAAATTTACCCGTGCAGAGAGTGCTTTAACTCTCCTCCCCCCCGCCCCCCCCATTTTCCCACACCCTATGCTCCCCTTTCATTCTGATGTCCCTTCCTGCGAGAAATCTCACACATTGACAGGCCGCTCCGTTTTGGAGGGGCTTTGGGGGAGGGAGGAAAAAGGGAAGGAAGACAAATTTACCATTGTGAATAGTGCTTTAACCTCAGTGTTGTCCAGGTAAAAATGGAAATTGTAATACCCTCTGCCGCCACCACCACCAGGTGGTGCGACACGGTACATATTTCCATTAAGAATTTACACCCCCCCCCCCACACCCTTGCGCAAATCAGCGGCCACATGTTACCCCCACACAAAGTTTTATTTGTACTCCGAGTTTGGTGTTTGTTACTTAAAAGATTTGGCCATGCATCTATACTAATAAGTGTGTGTGTGTGTGTGTGTGTGTGTGTGTGTGTGTGTGTGTGTGTGTGTGTGTGTGTGTGTGTGTGTGTGTGTGTGTGTGTGTGTGTGTGTGTGTGTGTGTGTGTGTGTGTGTGTGTGTGTGTGTGTGTGTGTTTGATTTTGTCTCCCTACAAGCATTGTTTGGTATTACGGAGAGTCTGCTCAAAGGCAGTAGGCCGGCCCATTCCGCCTTCAAATTACCCCTCAATCTGGCTATGGTCGACAAAGTGATGTGCAATGTGAAAAATGATTCCAGACGAGGTATGTTCCTCAAACGCTGTAACTTGATAATGTGGGATGAAGGTACCATGTTGCACAAGCAGGCATTTTGAGGCATTGAACTGAACTCTCAAAGATATTCGACAAAATAGTTCACCTGCCCCACCCATCACCGATATTGCCCAACCACATCACCCCATCTGAACCCCAACTTTCTGTAATCCCCTCATCCCGCTCATAAAAGCAAAAGAGCATTCTTAAATGGCTCATTACATATTTACCTCCACTACCCAAGGTACACGAAGGTTGTTTCCACCCCTTCTCTCTGTGTGTTTGATTGTCTGTGAGTATTATATCTCAAAAGGTTGTGGACGGATTCGGACGAAACTTTGTGGATATTGGTGTGTGACCAGGACGAATCGATTCGATTTTGGTGAAGATCCGAATCTGGATCTGGATCTGAGAATTTTTTTAAGTGATTCTTCACCATTGCGAGATGGGGCCTAAAACTGTGTTTATCATGACATCTCAAAAATTTGTGGATGAGTTGGTTTGGTGACAAGAACAAGCCGATCCAATTTCAGTTCAGGTCTGGATTCAGATCAGACCCATCAGTGGGATAAAATATGTAAACTGTTCAGCCTGACGGAGATATGCGCTCGACTGAGTGCCGTTCAAGTTCGTTCAAGTTCATACCGTGTCACCTCAATCACCGAGTTTAAAGTTGTATTACTTGGAACCTTCTTGTCATTACTCATCATTAATTGACTATCTCAGTATCCTGGTGTGTTTTGTCACCGACGGTGAATTGTGGCGTTTTTTAACCAAGTTTGGGAAAAGTGAATATATAAAATATAACCTGCTTTTTGTCACCTCCAACTTGCCACACGTAGTGTCGAAACCTCCTCCATAAGGGTCAAATTAATGAGTATGGCCACAATAAGTCATGGTCTCGACTCGACGGGCCAAATTTACGGAAGGCGTTTGGTGAGTGTCTTACTAACACACGCCTTAACCTTAAACACTGACAAAACCATGTTTGTATGTCCCGTTTAAACAGCTATTTAAGAAAGGAGATTAACATCCGTTTCACCGTGCACGTATAAACAGCTAAACATCCATTTAGTTTTGCACGTCTAAGTTATGATTCTTTCTGTTTAATCAATCGTTTGGTTCAGCGCACCATACAGGAGGTTACCAAACCAATTAACCGCAATGACCCCACATTGGCCTTGCCGGACAACAACTTTTAGTTTGTGTGTTCCAATGGCAGCAGCAGGTCGGCAAAGAAAAGAGGAGGCGATTATTCATTCGAGCAACGAATGGGTTTAATTGTAATGAAAGTTCACCAAGGAACAATCAAAGACGAGAAGTGACGTAGGCACAAATAGAAACAAGCAGCTTACACTACCGGTCAAAAGTTTGAGAACACCCCCATTTTTCCAGTTTTTACTGAAATTTAAGTAGTTTAATGTTTCACTGTACTCTACAATTAAAGCATAGAACAAATAAACAATTGCAGATAAAAAAGAAATCATGGAATCGTTTTGTTGAACAAAATTTAATCTACATTTTTGACTCATCAAAGTAGTCACCTTTTGCAGATATAACAGCCGAACATTCTTGTGACATTCTTTCTGGAATGGAAATCAAATATTATTCGGAAAGTTCTTCCCGACACTGTTGCAGAAGTTCCCACAAATGTGTTGCACTTGCAGGTTGCTTTGCTTTCACCCCTCTGTCCAGTTCATCCCACACCAGCTCGATGGGGTTTAAGCCTGGAGACTGTGCTGGCCATTCTATGATGTATTTAATCATTCCTTAAAGGGAGACTGGGGTGTATTTAATCATTCCTTAAAGGGTGTCTGGGGTGTGTATTTAATTCATCCTTCAAGGATGTCTGGAGTGTAATCATTCCTGAAAGGGTGTCTCCCCCATCCCCAACCTTTCCTTCTTCCCAATCTACCCCTTCCTGTCCCACTCCCAACCTAACACTCTCCGCCATCTCCAACCTCATTGTACCCCGTTCTGTGCACGTCCGCATTTGTCCGAATACCCCTTGCACCCTTTGGCGTACGTAATAAATATACTCCCAGAAAGGAAGAGCAGTGGTCGGGCGAAGGAAGAATGTGGACACATCTCAGTTGTCGGCCATTGTGCGTTGAGCGAACATCACACGCTCTTCATGTGGACATCAGATCGTGAGTAGTCCTCACCGACATGCTTTGTCCATTAGAGGCCATTACAAGAGATAAGAGTTCGACATCATGGTGATTTTCGCTTCCATTGTGTAGTTTTGTGTTGTAAGTTACTTTGTCATTCATTGTATTCAACAAGTCGCCAATTACTTGTTCTCTGTCCTACCTGTGCTGTCTGCGCGCGTCTCTACCCGCGCTGTCTGCGCGCGCGTCTCCACCCGCGCTGTCTGCGCGCGCGTCTCTACCCGCGCTGTCTGCGCGCGCGTCTCTACCCGTGCTGTCTGCGCGCGTCTCTATCCGCGCTGTCTGCGCGCGTCTCTATCCGCGCTGTCTGCGCGCGTCTCTACCCGCGCTGTCTGCGCGCGTCTCTACCCGCGCTGTCTGCGCGCGTCTCTACCCGCGCTGTCTGCGCGCGTCTCTACCCGCGCTGTCTGCGCGCGTCTCTACCCGCGCTGTCTGCGCGCGTCTCTACCCGCGCTGTCTGCGTGCGTCTACCCGCGCTGTCTGCGCGCGTCTCGACCCGCGCTGTCTGCTCACGTCTCGACCCGCGCTGTCTGCGCGCGTCTCTACCCGCGCTGTCTGCGCGCGTCTCTACCCGCGCTGTCTGCGCGCGTCTCTACCCGCGCTGTCTGCGCGCGTCTCTATCCGCGCTGTCTGCGCGCGTCTCTACCCGCGCTGTCTGCGCGCGTCTCTACCCGCGCTGTCTGCGCGCGTCTCTATCCGCGCTGTCTGCGCGCGTCTCTACCCGCGCTGTCTGCGCGCGTCTCTACCCGCGCTGTCTGCGCGCGTCTCTACCCGCGCTGTCTGCGCGCGTCTCTACCCGCGCTGTCTGCGCGCGTCTCTACCCGCGCTGTCTGCGCGCGTCTCTACCCGCGCTGTCTGCGCGCGTCTCTACTCGCGCTGTCTGCGCGCGTCTCTACCCGCGCTGTCTGCGCGCGTCTCTACCCGCGCTGTCTGCGCGCGTCTCTACCCGCGCTGTCTGCGCGCGTCTCGACCCGCGCTGTCTGCGCGCGTCTCTACCCGCGCTGTCTGCGCGCGTCTCTACCCGCGCTGTCTGCGCGCGTCTCTACCCGCGCTGTCTGCGCGCGTCTCTACCCGCGCTGTCTGCGCGCGTCTCTACCCGCGCTGTCTGCGCGCGTCTCTACCCGCGCTGTCTGCGCGCGTCTCTACCCGCGCTGTCTGCGCGCGTCTCTATCCGCGCTGTCTGCGCGCGTCTCTATCCGCGCTGTCTGCGCGCGTCTCTATCCGCGCTGTCTGCGCGCGTCTCTATCCGCGCTGTCTGCGCGCGTCTCTATCCGCGCTGTCTGCGCGCGTCTCTATCCGCGCTGTCTGCGCGCGTCTCTATCCGCGCTGTCTGCGCGCGTCTCTATCCGCGCTGTCTGCGCGCGTCTCTATCCGCGCTGTCTGCGCGCGTCTCGACCCGCGCTGTCTGCGCGCGTCTATCCGCGCTGTCTGCGCGCGTCTATCCGCGCTGTCTGCGCGCGTCTATCCGCGCTGTCTGCGCGCGTCTATCCGCGCTGTCTGCGCGCGTCTCTACCCGCGCTGTCTGCGCGCGTCTCTACCCGCGCTGTCTGCGCGCGTCTCTACCCGCGCTGTCTGCGCGCGTCTCTACCCGCGCTGTCTGCGCGCGTCTCTACTTGCTTGCTGATAATCAGGAACACGAGGCTACGGTGAACATTTGTGCGAAGCCTGTTGTCATCGTGGTAACTTACACTTCATGTACATCGCAGGAAACCTTAACTAGTAGATAACATACAAAGTACCCTGTTTAATGTAAACCGAGTAGATTAATTTAGACACGTGATCCTCTTTTCAGACGATACACCAAGCCACCGTTTTATTCTTCCATTTGGTTGTTCTCTAAAGTTGTAAAGATTATAAATTTGTGCTTCTGAGTGTGCAATCCCACTGGTTGTTGGTCTTTACGGGTCTTCTGAGACGAGATCCAATGAGATGACACCCACGAACAGCGAGCGCTGCAAATATCGCTTTAGTCAACCCGAGAGCACCGTCAAAGTTTTAATATCACGATTGCGCATTTTGTTGACCCCCCCCCATTACGCCCCTCCCCTCCATGCCTTAGTGCACTGTCCACGTTTTAATATCGCGATCATACACCCCGTTGAACTAAAGTCCCTTTATAGAGAGAGTAGTGACAACTAACGATTTGACGGCATTTTGAGTCCATTCAGTGCGGTGCTCGTGCGGAGCCGCCGTATGGCACGAGTGCATTGAACCGTGTATTCCATTATGTTCTCTAAGTATGAGAGATGGGAATGGTCTTTTCCATGTTGATAATAAACAAATTATGGGAAGATGACAAAATAGAAGATTTATGACAACTAAGAGCCACATGATAAAGAAGAAATTCACAGAGCTGGTTGTGATTTAACAGTTACAGACATTATTAGAACCATGACAAAGAAGGAATGAACTAGACAAGAACACGTGCTGCTTATTTCAGCCTCATTTTAATTTCAGGGAGGCGAGAGCGAGACTCGAACTCTCACCTCCCTGCTTATACATGAACATGTACAATACAATGTTAAGAGTTATCTTTGTATTTCTGCAGTTGTTTGACCTTGTTTATCCTGTGTGGGTATATATTTGTTTGTTTAATTTTCATATTTAAATTATTTATCTCAACTTTGCTGCATGTTGCCGATCATATATTAATCCGATCAAAAATAGATTAGCCCACCCCACCCGGCTCTCTCTCACTCTCTCACTCTCTCACTCTCTCACTCTCTCACTCTCTCACTCTCTCTCTCTCTCTCTCTCTCTCTCTCTCTCTCTCTCTCTCTCTCTCTCTCTCTCTCTCTCACTCTCTCTCTCTCTCACTCTCACTCTCTCTCTCTCTCTCTCTCACTGTCTCACTCTCTCTCACTCTCTCACTCTCTCTCTCACTGTCTCACTCTCTCTCACTGTCTCTCTCACTGTCTCACTCTCTCTCTCTCTCTCTCTCTCTCTCTCTCTCTCTCTCTCTCTCTCTCTCTCACTGTCTCACTGTCTCACTCTCTCTCACTCTCTCTCACTCTCTCTCACTCTCTCTCACTCTCTCTCACTGTCTCTCACTCTCTCTCACTGTCTCACTCTCTCTCACTCTCTCTCACTCTCTCTCACTCTCTCTCACTGTCTCTCACTCTCTCTCACTGTCTCACTCTCTCTCACTCTCTCTCACTCTCTCTCACTCTCTCTCACTCTCTCTCACTCTCTCTCACTCTCTCTCACTCACTGTCTCTCTCTCTCACTCTCTCTCACTCACTGTCTCTCTCTCTCTCTCTCACTGTCTGTCTCTCTTTCTCTCTCACTGTCTCTCACTGTCCCTCACTGCCTCTCTCTCTCTCTCACTCTCTCTCTCACTCTCTCTCACTCTCTCTCTCACTCTCTCACTCTCCCTCACTCTCCCTCACTCTCCCTCACTCTCTCTCTCACTCTCTCTCACTCTCTCTCACTCTCTCTCACTCTCTCTCACTCTCTCTCACTCTCTCTCACTCTCTCTCACTCACTCTCTCTCACTCTCTCTCACTCTCTCTCACTCTCCTTCACTCACTCTCTCTCACTCTCTCTCACTCTCTCTCACTCTCTCTCACTCTCTCTCTCACTCCCTCTCTCTCTCTCCCTCTCTCTCTCTCACTCTCTCTCTCTCACTCTCTCTCTCACTCTCTCTCACTCTCTCACTCACTCTCTCTCACTCTCTCTCACTCTCTCTCACTCACTCTCTCTCACTCTCTCTCACTCTCTCTCACTCTCTCTCACTCTCTCTCACTCTCTCTCACTCTCTCTCACTCTCTCTCACTCTCTCTCACTCTCTCTCACTGTCTCTCACTGTCTCACTCTCTCTCACTCTCTCACTCTCTCACTCTCTCTCACTCTCTCTCATCTCTCACTCACTCAGTCACTCTCTCTCACTCACTCAGTCACTCTCTCACTGTCTCTCACTCTCTCACTCTCTCTCACTCTCTCTCACTCTCTCTCACTCTCTCTCACTCTCTCTCACTCTCTCTCACTCTCTCTCACTCTCTCTCTCACTGTCTCACTCTCTCTCACTGTCTCACTCTCTCTCACTGTCTCACTCTCTCTCACTGTCTCACTCTCTCTCACTCTCTCTCACTCTCTCTCACTCTCTCTCACTCTCTCTCACTCTCTCTCACTCTCTCTCACTCTCTCTCACTCTCTCTCACTCTCTCTCACTCTCTCTCACTCTCTCTCACTCTCTCTCACTCTCTCTCACTCTCTCTCACTCTCTCTCACTCTCTCTCACTCTCTCTCACTCTCTCTCACTCTCTCTCACTCTCTCTCACTCTCTCTCACCTCTCTCTCACTCTCTCTCTCTCTCTCTCTCTCTCTCTCTCTCTCTCTCACTGTCTCACTCTCTCTCACTGTCTCACTCTCTCTCTCTGTCTCACTCTCTCTCTCACTCTCTCTCTCTCTCTCACTCTCTCTCACTCTCTCTCACTCTCTCTCACTCTCACTCACTCTCTCTCACTCTCTCTCACTCTCTCTCACTCTCTCTCACTCTCTCTCACTCTCTCTCACTCTCTCTCACTCTCTCTCACTCTCTCTCACTCTCTCTCACTCTCTCTCACTCTCTCACTCTCTCACTCTCTCTCACTGTCTCTCACTCTCTCTCACTCTCTCTCACTCTCTCTCACTCTCTCTCACTCTCTCTCACTCTCTCTCACTCTCTCTCACTCTCGTCTCTCACTGTCTCTCACTGTCTCTCACTGTCTCTCACTCTCTCTCACTCTCTCTCACTGTCTCTCACGCTCTCTCACGCTCTCTCACGCTCTCTCACTCTCTCTCACTCTCTCTCACTCTCTCTCACTCTCTCACTCTCTCTCACTCTCTCTCACTCTCTCTCACTCTCTCTCACTCTCTCTCACTCTCTCACTCTCTCTCACTCTCTCTCACTCTCTCTCACTCTCTCTCACTCTCTCACTCTCTCTCACTCTCTCTCACTCTCTCTCACTCTCTCTCACTCTCTCTCACTCTCTCTCACTCTCTCTCACTCTCTCTCACTCTCTCTCACTCTCTCTCACTCTCTCACTCTCTCTCACTCTCTCTCACTCTCTCTCACTCTCTCTCACTCTCTCTCACTCTCTCTCACTCTCTCTCACTCTCTCTCACTCTCTCTCACTGGACCACATACATACATACATACATACATACATACATATACACGCATGTACTAATGCACACACATACAAATTATAAATTGAAAGTCACACACACAAACACAAGTTAATGTCCTCACACATTCAAATCAACAGAGACAAATACATACATTCAATGCATGCTCTCCCACCCCCCCGGAAGGTAAAAGCCAGTCCCGATCATTCTACACTCAGAAGTTAGATGGGCTCCCTTCTATGCTTCAATGGGGTGTCGGCCTGTTTAGTATTCTGAGACCTGGCAGTCTACACCCACACCAATAGATTTTAAATCTTTGGTATAACCTACTCTTAAAAGCTAGGTTTAGGGTTAGGGTTAGGGTCAGAATTAGGGTTAGTGTTGACCCTAACCCTGCCTTTGAAGAGTGGGCCGTGTTAGCCCGTGGGCCGAGTTAGCCCGATAACGTTCTCCGTTCATTCGTCTTTGTTTTGACTTTAGTTTGACTTTGACTTTGTCTGAGTCTGACTTTGGAAACATGATCTAGACCCTATATTAATTGATCTAGCTGGAAGACTCTAACTCAAACTTAATTTTAAATAAAGATGCCTTCCCCTTCAAGTGCTAATTAATCCACGAGCAATGGATAACAAGCCCGGAAAGCCAAAGCAAAGGCCAGTCTCACTCGCAGCACACAAAAATACGTATATGGGACCTGCACAAAAAAGGTGCAAAAACATCCCTGCAACGACAGACCAATGAGCCTTCTCCCAATCATCAGCAAGGTTATGGAATCCAACATCGCTTCAGACATCAAATCCTTCCTCTTCTCCAATGGCTTGATTTCTGATCATCAATTTGGTTTCAGACCAGGTCACTCTACCCTGGATATGCTGCTTCTGCCATCCCAACAATGGATGGAAGCCCTCAATGCCAGACAGGAAATCCGAGCCGTATCCCTGGACATATCACGTGCTTTTGACACAGTCTGGCACCCTGCCCTGCTCACCAAACTCTCTTCCTATGGTATCCAAGGCCATCTCCACTCATGGCTCGCAGACTTCCTCTCCTGTCGCAGTCAACGTGTGGCCCTAAATAGAGTTCTTTCATCCCCTCTTCCTGTCCAGGCTGGAGTTCCTCAAGGTAGCGTTCTGGGCTCTGTTCTTTTTCTGGTTTTCATCAATGATCTCTCCGACTCTCTGGGAAATCCTCTATATCTCTTTGCTGATGACTCCACACTCTGCTGTACCATCGGTCATCCCTCAGACCGGCAAGCAGCAGCTTCTTCGCTCACTGCTGATCTGGATAAAATCACAAACTGGTCCAACACATGGAACATGTCTTTCAATCTGGACAAATCTCACACTCTCACTATGTCTCTTCGAAAGGACTGTTTAGAAAACCCCCCATCCACTTTCGAAACAATCCTCTGGAAGAAGTCCTTTCTTTCAAGCTTCTGGGTCTCACTATCTGCCATGACATTTCCTGGGAAAGCCACATTTCAAACCTCGCCTCCAAAGCCAGTCGCTGACTGGGAATCCTCCGTCGTGCAAAGTCCTTCCTCGGCCCACCTGAGCTCTTGACCACTTACAAAGCATTTGTCCATAGCCTGATGGAGTACTGCTCTCCCCTCTGGGCTGGTGCTCCTGCCTCCCACCTTTCTCGGCTTCACGCTGTAGAAACCAAGGCATTTCGGATCATTGACATCTCCCACAATGAGGCTGAGTCTTTGGTCCTCTCACTCAATCACCGCAGGTTGGTCGGTGGTCTTTCTGTCTTCTACCGTCTTCTCTCGAGCCTCGCCCCCCCTGCTCTCTCTGTGATTTGTCCCCACCACATTTCCGCAGGGCACTCAAGGTCCGCCAACAACCCCCATCTGGTAAAACTACCAAAATCACGAATCACTGCTCACCTTCACTCTTTCATTCCTCTTTTTTCCTGCCTTTGGAATAAACTCCCTCACTCTATTCATTCCCATTCTTCCCTCCAGGCCTTCAAAACAGCTGTTCACCACCACCTATCGTCCCCCATCCAAATCCTCGATCTTTTCTACCCCCGATGATCCACCCAAGCCCACCTCCTTCAAATTCACTGCCTTCCTTCCTGAAAATCCCTGTAATGTCCATCTTCTATTCCCCATGTTCCCTGTCCCATCCTTCTCCCTTCCACAGATCTCCAAATGTCTCTGTTCTCCACTATTTTGTCCTTCCCACTCCCTCCCCTCCTGTCTCATGCCCCCTTGATGTGCGTTGTGTGTTAGCTCTCACACGAGCCTCGACAAGGTATCCAAAAAAAAAAAATTACCACCATCACACTCACCTGGCAGAGAACTGACGAAGAAGTTGCTTTCCATCCAAGACGACTAACTCTGTTCTCCCAGATTTTCCGTCTTCTAGCATCTGATGGAAATCTATACATCTTGAATCCCTTCCCCGTTCTATTTGTGCACCCAAAGGCGCAACAACCTGTCATTTTGTCGTAAAATCGATATAAAACACGAATGAGAATGCTGCGAACAGCGGGAACGTTAAAACGCTGACCGATATGGGTCCGATCCTGTCCGCGATGGACTCAAAATGGCTCCACGCAATCACATGACTAGATTTTTCCGGACCCTCTATGTCGCTACTCTCTCTATAAAGGGACTCTGCGTTGAACCCCCCCCCCATTGCTCTACCCCTCCCCCCCACCCCCCCGCCATCCGAGTACACAGTCCACGTTTTAATATCGCGATCGCACACATCGTTAACCCCCCCCCCCCATTATCCACCTTACCCCATGCCTGAGTGCACCGTCCACGTTTTTATATCGCGATCATGCACCTCGTTGAACCCCAACTCCCATTGCTCCACCCCTCCCCTCCGCCATCCAAATGCACAGCCCACGTTTTAATATCGTGGTCGCACACTTTGTTGATCCCCCCATTACCCCCTCCCCTGCCAAAGTCCTCCGTTCACTTTTTAATATCGCGATCACCCCCCCACCACCACCCTCCGCAGGCATTACTCCCGCCCCCAGCTCGAGTGCACTGTCCACGATTTAATATCATGATCGCGCAATTTGTTGATCTTCCCATTACCCCCACCCCCCCTCCTTCCCTCCCGAGTGCACCGTCCATGTTTTAATATCACGGTCGCACACTTTGTTGATCCCCCCTATCCTCCCTATCACCCCATTTGCCCGCCCGAAAGCACCGTCCACATGTTTTAACATCACGATCGCACACTTTGTTGATCCCCTCCGTTACCCCCCCCCTTTTCCCTCTCCCACGTAGCTCGAATAACGGACGAAGACATTTGTGGACCCTGGAAATGGTCCCAGAGGTTCTCCTCTTGATCCTGCTCAGCGCTTGCTTTGGAGCAGGACAGTCTCCTTGGCCGGGATGTCACTTGCATGGTATGTACCGAAGTCTGGTGTGATCATTATATCTTTACATCCATCTCTCCATCGATCTTCCTCTCTCCATTCTTGTTCCTCGCACCAACACTGCTCGATAGGAGCGATGCCCGAGTTAAGATATGATGGCAGATCGTATTGCGATGATGTTACGACATTAATCGCATTATGGTGTTATTATTCATAGATAATGGCAAATTATTTATTGCTGTGGTATTTGTCCTGGAGTAATTATATTGTGGGTCTGGGCGGTTATGTTAATCCTCCCGACCCAATTGTGGTGGACGGGCGATCAACACCGATCAGACCCGGATTGCCGAGCGGTTTTCCTTAGGAGGCGGACACGTGATCCTCAAAGATCATTGCGCGTGCGGGAGGGGCATTGGCAGAACTTGCGGAGCAACGGAAGCACAGATGGATGCACAGTACAAGGGGTTTATACTCGAACCCCACGACAAATACACGGACACAGAAACTTCAAATAAACGCGGATGTAATAACAATATAAATATTTACAAGGGTAATTCAAAATGTATTAATAATAACTTGAGGTAAACTAAGGCTAAAGTCGAGGCACCTCTACGCACAGACTCTAATACAAACAAGGGGAAACAACGAAAAAGCAAATCCCCCCTTTATTGTGGCACTTAGCTTGGTCCAGAGATGGTCTTTATGGAACTTTGGAATTGAGGCGCTTCGTCCTGCATGGGTAGACACAACCAAAAATGATGACGAACCACTGTCTCGCAGCAGGAAATGTATGTGAGGTAATTTGTGAGCGGTATTCAATGCCAGGCTCAGAAGCTGCTGTGCGGCTTCCTCGTCGATCGCATTTGCTGATACGCTCTCTGCAGAATGGCGCCGCTCCCTTCAGTGACATACATGAGGCTTTGAGGTCAGTCTCCCATGATCAGCCAAGAGTCGATGGCCAGCGTCCTGCTCAGTACGTAAGCCAGTTCACAGCACGACACGAGAATCACGCAGCCATTTTGTCGTGCCGAGAGGAGAGCAAAGCAAGATCCTTTGTCCCAGCCACGATCCTCTCACAACTACTATTGTGAACCTCACCCTTATTCCACCCCTGGACATGGTTTTCTGGCACGAAACCCGGGAAAGCAGGGCCTCTGCCTGCTCGGCACGCCAGGCTCGCTTGTTATAAAAACGCAACTTCTTCATGGCTGGCTTGGACACGCAAAAATGTCAGAATAGGTCACAGGGGGTAATCACATACTATGGGAAATTATCCTTAATTCCTATCTAATTAACACCGCAGCACCCCATGTGTGGTGACAAGTAACACTTAAGCTCACAGTCTCCCTACTTAATTTACATCGAGATGTCTCCTACACATTCACAGACCAAACAACTCCATTCAATCCTACCTTTGCTATGAAATTCCTCCATCTACCCCCACAACCGTAACAACATTATGGTATTATTATTGTTATTATTATTATTATCTCACTTGGACTTTAGTCCAGTGAACTTATGTGATTGAGCAGTGTCCGTACCTGAGTAAGTGAGTCAGTGAGTCCGTAAACACTTCAGTCATTATTGCTTGAACCAAACACATGATTTTGATGAAACTTGGCCACAAGCTTCATACTTGATGTTTAAGGAAGGTTTATTGACCGCATCGAAATCTGCGCTCATTAACAGCCGAAAACCCTGATTAGGCCAAAAAAAAAAATGTTGCATTGGCGTAACGGGTCACTGAAAAATAGGGTAGGTCGGTCGGGATCTTTTTTATTTATTTATTTTTTTTTCCTAATAAATCCCTCCCAAAATCTCCCCCGGCTCGAGTACCACCCTTTTTGTCGGCAGGTTCTGTCCGAAACACTTCCGGGTTTTTGCGATCGCGATCGCAATCAACAAGATACTTGAAAACGATAGCAAAACAACAAAAATAGCAATAAAATAGGGTCGGCAAAATTTTTCGATAGCAAAAAAACAAAAAAAAAAAACGTAGGGTCGGCGGAATTTTTAGGGTCGGGCGGGTTACGCCAATGCAACATTTTTTTTTTTTTGGCCTTAGCTGTTTGAGGCTTGGTGCAATTTGATTGGCTCCTGGCAAAGTTGAATAACGTATTGTATAGGCTTATTAAAAGCTGATATTCGAAATCTGATTCCATATTTGATGATCGGAAAACATGGCCTAAATAATTATGTCGAAATCTCGAGTGAAATGGGGAATTTTTTTTTTCGGAAAAAATGATATTGTTACGAATCTGGCAGCCATGAGCACTCAACATTCAGGTCCTTATAGAACAGTTATATCGGTAAGTGAGTGTTTCTAGGTAGGGTCCCATCCTATGTTTAATGGGTGATTAATTGTACGTGCGCTATGAATTATTTTATAGTTAGGATTTTTACCCCAACAACAACTACAACTACAGCTACTACTACTACATCCACCACAACAATGCCACCTTCCCGCACTCGACCATAACACACGGTTGCCATTACACACGTGTTTTTGGCTGAGGACGTGGGCGGAGCTTTTGTCGCCTCCGGTCAAAGCTCCGCTCTGAGGAGGGGCCGAGAGCGTTTCCTCCAGCCAATGAGCGGAGGGCGAGCACCACACGCGCGCCCCAGCCAATCGGGAGACCGCCACGAGTCGCCTGACAACCCACCGTCCAATCAGGAGGCGAGTGGGGGAGAAGAAGCCGCTCCCTCCTCAAGAAAGAGGAGACGACAGCAGACCATGTGATCATGGCGACTGCATAGGGTTCTGCAGACGGTCGTGGTTGTGGTTGGAGCGGTCTGCGGTCCTTTGGAGGGCAGGTCTGGTAGTCGAGCAGCCAGGATCCTATGCTGTGGACTTTGGGTCGTGGGTTCGAGTTCCACCAGTGGTTCGGAGTCGGTGTGGCCGCACGAAGCGGACAGGTACACTGGCCCGACCTGACCAAGATGGACCCACGGGGTCCAGTTCTTTTGGGTGTGTGTGTCCGTGGGCCCCGTCTGTTAACTAGAGCTGTTGAAGTGTTTTCTTTTCATAATACCTTTCTTTATTCGTGATAACTCTGCTCTGTGTTCCCTCCCCGATCATTGTTATAAATAAATATCCCTTTTGTTAAATGTTCCAGCTCGTTTCTGTGTTTCTTTCATTGGCTTAGCATGGTGCGTGTTGAGAAATAGTGAAGCAGTAAATTGTTCATTTGGACCGACAGGCCTCGGTAACCATCCGCTCGGGTTACACACGGTTCGAGCACAGTAACGGCTCGTTCCGCTCGAGGCCTGTCGAGGGTGTGAATTCCCCGGTAGCTTTGCCGCGTGGGTACTTAGGTATATTGAAGTTTGGCAATTAACCCTACCACACACGGTCAAATTTAATTATTGGCGATTCATGGTCCTGTAAGGGGCCCCTTGCCTTTCGGACTTATCCGAGGGTCATGACCTAAATTCCAGTGTGTTCGGTGGAGCCGACTATACTGCTCCCCCTAGCGGTCATGCTCGTCACCGAAACCCGGCCCCACAACAATATTACTATGACTAGCAAATACAACCCGTCACTTCACTGACGGGGGTGTGAAGGGGAGGGAGTCGGACAAAGAGAAAGGGAGAGGGAGGGGGAAGGGAGACAGAGAGGACGGAGGGAAGGAGGGAAGGGAGGGTGGGGAGAGGAGGAAGAGGAAGCGAGGAAGGGGAGAGGAAGTGAGGTAGGGGAGAAGAGCGAGGAAGGGTGGTGGAGGTGGGGAGAGGAACGCCTCGCGAAACGTTGCTTTATATCATGCGGGAGGGAGAGAGAGATAGGTGAGACACACGCACACGCGCACACACACGCATCATGTGACGGGTGGAAAAAAGTTGGCTCTGTAATTAAGACATTTTAATATCGTGAACGGCTTGGAAATTGAGTGTTATCAAATATACTTTGCTTTAAAACTTGCAAAGATAAACCATATAACCTTTGTAAAGGACACCGAGTCATAAAATAACCAATTATTTAGAAACAATCACAAGGACAAAAGAAAAGTGATCGCTCGTATGCTGCTGAGGTTAAAATTTAAAACCTCCACCACCTTTCATCATAAGATACGGGATGAAACTTTGCCACCACTATTTTAGGTTATATTAGGTTTTAGCTATTTATATTTCATTTCTTTGTATACAAGTTTGCGTGTTCATTCTCATTTCCCTCTTTGTGTCAGTGATTCACATGGTTTCTTGCAAACTGTTCGTCTTGTCCACCTTTCTCGTATTCACCGTAAATAAACCCTTTAAAGGGTAAGAAAATGTGTTTGAGCCATCTGCCTCCTGTGTGTGTGTGTGCCGTCAATTTCGGCTTATTTGGGCATCCTTGGGGAACGGTAAAGAATCGTAATTGAATGCAGTGCAGTGGGAGATAGAAACAGTTCAGCCGTTTCCTGGAACTTAACATCCCTGCGCTTAGGCATACCTTGTTAATGGAGCCTCAGACGTGACAATAGCATGATATCTCAAAAATTTGCTGCCGAGTTATGACAAAACTTTGCGGATGAATTGGTTAGGTAAGAAGAACAAGCCAATTCGATTGTGGTTCAAGTCTGCATCCAGGTCCGGCCTATCAGTGGGATACCAAACTTAAAGTGTTCAGCCTGGCCAAGGTATGCACTCTTCCGAGTGCCCGTTCTAGTTTATTTTGTAATCATGTCTCGATTAATAAATTTCCTGCTGGATTCCTACTTTTTAATCCACAATATTTGAATGTAAAAATACCATAAGAGCATTGCTGAACGTCATTGTGATGAAGTCATAGACTGAAAACACGTGATGGAGTGATTTTGATGATTCTTTGCAGCCTTTAAGGTACCGATGAAGGGTGAGATGGGCCGAGGCCCATGTGTAGCCACGCTGAACGCCTGCGTCGGATATTGCAACTCCATTGCCTTCCCCTCCAAATACTCGGTGCTTGTCGCTTCTGACTTCAAGCACAACATCACATCTATGTCGGAGTGTTGTATCATCAGCAAGGCTGAGAAGGTGTGTGTGGTTTTGGATGTTGCTGTTGACCTGAACACCATGAAATCACAGCTTTGAGGATTCAGATCTCAGGATGTTGTGAGCATTGCTTGTATTTCTCTTTCACCATGTTAATCCTTTCTCACCTTCCTGTATCATGGCCTTTTTCTTTCCAACAGCTTCTCTAGGCTTGCTCAGAATTTTCAGGATTATTTTGTTTTCAAATAAAAGACATAGTCAGACATTGTCCAAGGCCCCATCTCTCAATGGTGAAAAATCACTTTTAAAAACTCTCGGATCCAGATCCAAATCTTCACCAAACTCGAATCAATTCGTCCTTGTCACACACCCAGCCTATCCACCAAGTTTCGTCCGAATCCGTCCACAACTTTGAGATATCATGTTCACAGACAAACAGGAGTGAAAACTCAATCTGCATCCACAACAAGTCACATGTGAAGGGCTCTGTTTGTGTGTTGACTTTACATGGAAGTAAACTCAACACATAAACAGAAACATGTCACACATGACGTCTTCCATGTGAAGTCAACGCATACATGTTAACATGTAAACAAACATATCACACGAGGGTTTCCATCTAATCAAACGGAAGACCAAGAAGGAACCGGAAGAAGGAAAGAGCAAAGATGGAGTCATCTGGAGGAACCTGGAAAGGATTCGGGTTTCAACCGCTACTCCACTGCCCTCAAACCCATCCAGGCTCATCCAAGTGAGCTTTACAGAAAGCTTTCCACAAGAATTCACTTCTCCTGAGAAAGATGGATAATGAAAGAGAGGAATAGAGAGTGAAAGATGAAAGGGAAGAAAAAGCATGAGGGAGACCAAGGAGAGGTGGGGGAGCGAAAAAAAAGAGAGGATAGTGAGGAGGGGTTGGGGAGCAAGGGAGAAGAAGTTGGGGAGTGAGGAGTGGGGAAGGGAAGGCAGTGCAAGGGGAGGGGAAGGGAAAGCAGCAGGAGAGGGGGTTCCATCTCGACATAACCATTGTCTGGACACTTTCGGAGATAACTACTGTCTGGACATAACCACTTTCCGGATGCAACGAGACAGACAGAGAGGGCGGGGGAGAGGTGTGGGAGGAGGTTGCTGCACTGTATTAGCAGGGCATGGAGAGAGAGAGAGAGAGAGAGAGAGAGAGGGAGGGAGAGAGAGAGAGAGAGAGAGAGAGAGAGAGAGAGAGAGAGAGAGAGAGAGAGAGAGAGAGAGAGAGAGAGAGAGAGAGAGAGAGAGAAGAGAGAAGCAGAGGGGAATAGAGAGAGGGATATGAAGGAGGAGGAGGAGGAGGAGGAGGAGGAGGAGGAGGAGGAGAAGAAGAAGAAGAAGAAGAAGAAGAAGGAAAAAAAAAAAAAAAAAAAAACAACATTAGTAGAGAGACTTATGCTTTATGAACAACACACACATGCCATACAGTGCCTTTAGAAAGTATTCACACCCCTCGACTTTGTAACGTTGTGTTGTGTCCATTTAATATGAATTAAATTTTTTTTTAATTCTCACTGATCTACACAAAATACCCCACAATGACAAAGTGAAAACATGTTTTTCAAGAATTTTCCAAATTAATTGAAAATGAAATCCTGAAATGTCTTGTGTCAATAAGTACTCAACCCCTTTGTTATGACTCTCCAAATTAAGCTCAGGTGTAAACAATTTCCTTTGCTCATCCTTGATATGTCGCTACAACTTGATTGGAGTCTATCTGTGGCCAATTCAATTGATTGGACACAATTTAGAAAGAAACACACCTTTTCATTTGAGGTCCCACAGTTGACGGTGCATGTCAGAGGAGAAACTTTACCATGAAGTCCAAGGAACTGTCCGTAGTAATCCCTTAGTGTGCATGCAAAGTTTCAGGCTGCTAGGTTTCATCGTTTTGGTGTTATGGAGGAGACACACTGACACACACTGACACACACTGACACACACTGACACACACTGACACACACTGACACACACTGACACACACTGACACACACTGACACACACTGACACACACACACACACACACACACACACACACACACACACACACACACACACACACACACACACACACACACACACACACACACACACACACACACTGACATATATTATTATTGACGAAGATGTCCATGTAATTTTAACACATTACACATGAAATTGTCGATAATGTCAACACAGTACACACTAGCAAATACCACCTCTCACCTCGCTGATGGGAATACTGAAGGGGAGGGAGAGAGAGGGAGGGGGGAGGGGAGGGAGAGAGAGGGAGAGGTGGGGTAGCGTGGGAGGGGTTAGGTAGAGCAGGAGCGGTGAGCTGGAGGGGTGGGGTAGAGCAGAAGGGGTGGGGTAGAGAGGGAGCGGTGAGTGAGGGAGAAGGGTGAGGAGTAGGAAAGGGAGAGGTGAGAGATGAGGGATGAGGGGTAAGTGAGTGTGATAGAGATAGAGAGAGAGATATATGTGGAGGGTTGTGTGAGTGAGGAGTGGTGGCAGAAGGGTAGTCAGCGTGAGGTGAGAGGAAGGGAAGGCATACATGTGGTGGAACATTAATTACAAGTCATACCATCTCATCAAAATGATTCTGCACAGAATAACAGTGAAAATGGAAACAAAGTAATGTCTGAAATCCATTTTCTACTGATCATGCGATAAACGCGGCCTGGACAAACACCGCCCAGAAAAAAGGGGAAGCCCCATCGACTACTTTCTGGTTAGGAGATTCGATCGGAAGTTTGTTAAGGATGTGAGAACAATATGTGGAGAATAATGTGCCCGACAACATCAGCTGCTCTTGTGTGATATTGTGGAGGTAGAAATTTAATTTTAAAAAACTATAAATACCACCCGGAGACAAACACCTGCCAGACACGGCCGAAGACAAACAAACTCATCCTTGAGCTTGCAGACATCCAGCCGAGGCTGGGATGGGACCATTCTCCTGGATTTAAGCTGCAACTTTAGAGTTGTTACAATAAGCTGGTGGTCAGTATTGAGGAACTGAGCACTCCGGTAGACCCTGCAGTTGTGGATCATCCTCCAGCGACCATCAAGGGGCACATGGTCAATCTCCTTTGCCATACCGCCAGCGTTGGAATAGCAAGTCCAGTGATGAGCTTGTGGGTGCTGAAACCATGAACCGGCCACCGTAAGTCCATGACTTCTTGCAAAGTCAAGGAACTTAGTGCTATTCATGTTCATAGTTCCAGACACATTTGAGGACCAACACATGTCCCATAACCATCCATTTCAGTTCCAGTCGATGTAGTGAAATCCCCCAAGACTACAAGTGTCTCCGCTGGGGCGTTGATGAACCACAAACTCGAGCGTGGCATCCATCTGGTGGACGACACATCAGCACCACCCCAACACACACTACTGCACCCCAACCCAGGAAGGTTACCCCATGCTTTTCCTGCTATCATCAAAGAATCTCGGTTCCAAAGGTTTTGCTCCAATCTTGTCATTCAGTGAGCTGCGCTATGAAAGGTAGCTGTACAGGAGGTACTCCCTCGGAGTGGGTTTTCAATTTTCTTTGCATTTTTTTTTTATGCGTTTTGCAGAATGAAGTGTTTTATGGTGGCCGGAGTGCAAATCCTGCCACCAACCTCCTCATAAGAAGCAACCCAACTGCAGGAGGACGTCTGTCGTCACAGTTGGGCACCAGATATAGATGGATGTTGGCTCACACTGAACTCCTCCGCCCTTTGACAGGTTTTTTTTTTCAATCTTGCTGGGTGTCCATATCCAAACACCCTCCTCACTAGGAAACCTGGTGGGGGAGACGGTTTCGTAGGCGACAACCTGGCGTTAAAGATCCCTCGGTGTCCTTCCCGAAGAGTAAGCAAACTATCGTTGGCACCATGAACAAATTAGAAATTCCTGCCCTAACTACTGCTGGGAAGGCAATGGCAAACTACCCAGTATAACCTTTGTCAAGAAACTGCTTCGGCAGTCCTGACGCTCTATAACAGAGTATAGTACATCAAAATTAGAATCAGTATTCTCTTCAAAGAATCCGACTGCTTGTGAGCACACAGGAAATCTGATAGCCAGCCATTCTAGGAGGGAACAACGGATACCATTAGCTTACATTTTGGAAGTCAGGTTCAGGAGCCAAATCAATCAAATGTGTGGGAGATCACCTGTGAGATCACCCTTATCGATTGACATTGACAGCATCCATCCACTTTTGACATAGAAACAGAATGTCTAAGGTGGAATGACTTGAGTGGAAGGAAAACTGATGGTCAAATATCACAGAGTTAGAGAACAGAAGAGTGTTGATTTTTGTTGCAAATACTGTACATGTTCCAATAGTTTGCTTATGATAGAGGGAAGGCTGACTCGGCTATTTTAAGGTTAGTCTTGACACTGTCCTTTTGAATTGGGGGAGTACTGACGATTTTATATGAAGCAGACAGGTCACTTTCAGAAAATGATGTGGAAAAGAGCAGGGAAGCAGTGGACAAGGCAAATAAGGTTTTTGAGAACGAGGGCACTCATTCCGTCAGGATCGGTGCGGTGGAGGAGTCCAGAGAACCGGGATCGGTGCCGGTGGAGGAGTCCAGAGAACCGGGATCGGTGCCGGTGGAGGAGTCCAGAGAACCGGGATCGGTGCCGGTGGAGGAGTCCAGAGAACCGGGATCGGTGCCGGTGGAGGAGTCCAGAGAACCGGGATCGGTGCCGGTGGAGGAGTCCAGAGAACCGGGATCGGTGCCGGTGGAGGAGTCCAGAGAACCGGGATCGGTGCCGGTGGAGGAGTCCAGAGAACCGGGATCGGTGCCGGTGGAGGAGTCCAGAGAACCGGGATCGGTGCCGGTGGAGGAGTCCAGAGAACCGGGATCGGTGCCGGTGGAGGAGTCCAGAGAACCGGGATCGGTGCCGGTGGAGGAGTCCAGAGAACCGGGATCGGTGCCGGTGGAGGAGTCCAGAGAACCGGGATCGGTGCCGGTGGAGGAGTCCAGAGAACAATATTTACGAACTTTGCAGAGAGACTACAAGTTCTCACCATTGCGTTGAGACTCTCCAGGAGGAAAACTGAGCCACTTTCTGGAATTTGCATCACCGTGTGGATTGTTCCTTTATTCTCCCATTTCCAGCGCCAACTCCTGGAGACACTTCAATCCCACTCTTCCCTCCGAGGTTTCATGCAAGCAGTGCACCACCTCATCTCACGGCCTATCCCTATCCCTATGATCTCTTCTACCCCAATCAACCATACCTAACCCAACCCTCTTACTTCTAGGTTAGTGTGTACTTACACCCCTCCTCTTTTCCTGTTCATTCATTCCCTTGCTTGTCGTGCCCTAATATGGCCCCATTACCCCCACTGTCCCGTTCATGGCCTTTACAATCTGTCACCTCACTCTTCCACAAGCCTAGGTTTTTGTGTAAAAAAAAACATGTATTCACATCTTGTCCCAAGTACAACAATATATTGTCATGTGGGAGTGATCTGTTGAAACGGTCACTCTGAGCCAGAGGTTTTATGAATGTTAAAACGGTGTTTATAGTTCCTGCGTTCAAAGTCATTGGGATTCCCCAAGGTTCACCCGGCGTAGCCGAAACTGGCGGTGTTCGTGTGGGAACACTGGAAAATGGGAAAACGTTTTCTTTACAATTAAAATGGTTTATTAAAGGTATATGGGAGGGGAGAGATGAGGCACCAATCAATGACGATCATCGGAACAGACCAGGCGCTCAAACAACAACGAGAAGGGAGGAAGGTATAGCACTTGCATACAATGAAAATAAATAAAAATTGAAGCCTAAGCCAACTACACAGCACCAAAATAAATACCAGGACTCACACACAAATGGGGAACGAGGGAGGGCTGGTGGAAGGCACGAGCAGGTTGTGGGTTCCTGCAGCCGGGTGTTGCACAGGGATGGTGCGGCACTGGCAGGAGGAGGGTGATGATGATGATGGTGATGAAAGGGATGCTACCTCTGCCAAGGTCTGATCCCAACTTCAAAACAACCATTCCAACTCCAAAACCATAACTAGAACTGCAAAGCGAGAATGACAGCTGCATGACACACTGCGTCCATCCATCGACGTGAGTGCACCAGTTACCTGGAGGACTCGTACCGTACAAAAGCTTTACGGACAATAATATGTCCCATCTATTGTTTAACAGGTGAAACCAACATGCCACACAAAACAGGATATTTAATAAGTAATTTATGAATCCCTACTGTCTACCTTTCAAACACTAAAATCA
>NC_140969.1:2844323-2854323 GCF_056783735.1 Eptatretus burgeri
ATATATATATAATAACAAATGTCATTCTGTATCAGTCACTCAGTTAGTTCGTCAATTCGTCCCCTCCATAACTCCAAAACTATGAACCCGAGTCGCCCCAAACATTGTATGTATAGCAAGGGAACTCCAAGGGATAACAAAACCAGAACGAGAACTACGATGAGAACTACAAAACCAAGATGAGTACATCAATGAAAAGTTGGTGTTTGGGTTAATTTTAACACCACTTCTGAAGATAATTTAGGGGGTGCTCATCACAAAAAATCAAAATAGTTCTTACCAAGATGGCGGGCCGCCATCTTGGTCAGCTCTCTGTCCGCTTGCGAGAATCTTAAACTGTTGTTTTGATCGGCCTGCTCAACAATGCCTTGACTTGGAACAGGCCACAATGATTTCTTCATGTTCAAGTGCTCAATTTTTTTTTCACTTTCGTCACTCGTATTGTTGAATGCGCATTCATCATAGCTACGAATCGCTGGGTGCATCGCTTTTGTACGTGCTATAGTTATAAAATTACGAGCTTGGAGCAATTTCATGCATTATGTGGTCATTTTCCATAATGGACTCCATGGACTAATTAAACTATATAATCCATGAGCGGGATGTGCTTACATATTGTGTAAGCATACGAACCCTGCTTCCCTATTCTCAGGTCGCTCACCTGAATTTCATTTTTAGGTCATCTCTACCGAGATGACCTAATAAAGCCGGACCAAATGTCCATCCGTACGTCCGTCAACAATTTTTCTTTCCGATCTTGATGAAACTTAGTATGTGGGTAGAGGTCGATGAGTGTTGCACAACGATATAACTTTTGTCCGGGTTCAAGGTCAGGGTCAAGGTCACGTAAGTTATAAAAATCGCCATTTTCAAAACCTATCTAGTCTGCCATTCTACAAGATATTCGGCAACTGTTTATGGATTATGATAGTAAAAAATATTATCTTGTATCTAACTGGACAGATTTTTGAATTTCCTTCCCGTTTGATCGTCACGTGATCTGGAAGATGGCCAAAAACGCCGATGTGATTCGCAAAGAACGAAGGAAGGAGAAATGAAATATAAATATAAAACACATTTTTGGCCTTTTATATTAATACATTTTCCGCCGAAGGTGCAAAAGTTTCAAAACCCGAAATGTAAACGTTGGCATTTATTTTCAAAATATAATTTCGTGCGCGCGCGCCAAAATGCCGAGTCATCTTTAACCAAACTGCGCAGTTCGAGCTGCGCAGTAGAACTGCGCAGTAGTCTTCGGTCATAACTGAACATTGAGAACTTGTGGTATTACAGAGATGACCGTCACCCCCACACGGGGGTAATTTTTCATTTATTTATTTTCATTTTTTTTCCATTTATTTATATTTTTATTTGCGGATGCTTTCCGACAGATCTGTGATTTTTCTTGGTGTATCAGTTTCCATGTCCGTCGGCACGCAAAAATTTCAGCTGTCTACGTCACCCGGAAGGTACCGATCCTTAATATCAGTCAGTGAGTCAGTGATTAGAAAGAACTTCATATATTAGATGTCCATTAAAATGAAAAGCATGGTGAGGCAGTGAGGAGGTGAAGCCGTGAGTTAGTCCATGAAGCCGTGAAGACTATATGTCTATGAATCATGTTCTATTTGAACGTTCATTCCCCAAGGCCCTTAAGACCCCCTAAAGACCCAGAGGACCCAAAAACCCTGAAGACCCAAAAGTCCCTGAGGCCCAAAAAGACCTGAAGACCCGAAGACCCCAAAAGACCCTTTCGACCCCTTAGACCTCAACACCATTTAGACCCCTTACATCCTTCAGACAGATTAGACAACTAAGACCCTTGACTATTTCGACTACTTGGACCTTCTTATGTCACAAATAAATTTCAAATAAATATAATATAAATATTACAATACATTTGTCGGAAATAACTGTTTGTATTATCATTGGTGTAAATCATGCCAACACAGCAAATCTATGACGTAAATCTCTGCAAAGATGTGTGGAGAGGCGAGTGTTGTGGGCCCATCCACGCATGTCGAAATATAATTTTGGATTTAAGGATCGGATCTTGTGGAATAAATAAGTCTCAATCTGGAGCGAAATCTGAAAATTTAAAGAAATCAGCGATTCTTATAACCAAGCATTTTCTATATGTTGTAAGCTTTAAGCAAGGCTGTGCGCCCTCCTTCTCCATATTTACACAAGAAAATGTAAAATTTCCAAATAATTAAACTGAACTTTTTCTACTGTTCTGTTTTTCTACTGTTTTTCCCAAAGTATAACTTCATTGAGTGCAACGAAAATAAATAAATGAGTGAAGGTTCCTGCGACGTGAGCAGTCGGTGTGATGACCGACGTGAGCAGTCGGTGTGATGACCGCAACTAGGTTCTCCGTGGGGACAACCCCGGAGTTAGGAAGGCAAAATTAATTAGAGGATTAGAATGTGTAAATCAACGGGACACGTGAACTACAACTTCAAGAGAGAATTGAAAAATGTTTTCAGTGGCTACAAAGCAATGAATTCGCACACGACGGCAGGATGGGCCACGAGGTACGCGTACTCACTCAAAGGTGTCTCGTCTCGCTTTGAATTGTTTCATCTTTCTGTGCAATCTGCTTTCATTTAGGATGTTCTTTCATTTAATTAAGAGCTTGGAGCGATGTTATCTTCTATATAAAAGCGAATGACACGTTTGTTTATTTGTGATGCTAATCCTCTGAGCTCTCAAGGTTAATTTCTACAAAATGTTATAGGATCACTTTTTTTTTTTACCATGATACACCTTACTAGGGGTCTTAGAGACATTTTCTCACAATTCATAATTTATGGACACACAAGCACCACCTGTTGTGGGGAAAGGGTGGGAGTCTGGAGGGGAAGGGGTGGGTGAGATGGAGGGAGGCGGGAGTCTGGAGAGAGAGGGGTGTAGTGGGAGTAGGGAAAATGGGTGGGATGGGAGTCCAGAGGGGGTGGGGGAAGGGGTGTGGTGGGAGTCTGGAGGGGGTGGGGTGGGAAGATGAGGGAGGGAGGGGAAGGGATGGGAGGAGGTAGGGGATAGGGTGGGATGAAGGAAGATAACAGGTGCTGGAAGGAAGGGAAAGGGTGGGGTGGGAGTCCAGAAGGAGGGATAGGGTGGGAGGAGGGTCCCAGCGTTGCCCAGCAATGCCAGGTACTTTTGCTAGTATAAATGTATATACACATATGTTCTTGAAAAAAATACCAGGGGCATAGAAAAGGCTTCTTTATATGGTATGTACTATGTGGCAAACTAGAGAAAAGAAGGCACATTCAAAAAATCCCGTGTGCACGCTGTAACTACCCTTGTGTTCTTAGGAGGAACCAAGTAATCCTCTCAAACTTCATATAAAGGGGCGCCAATTTTATAAACAAATTAATCACACGTGCACATTATCTTATATGTTTTAGTTTTCAAAGTACACACAAAAAAAACTTTACTGACGAGTTTTAACCTTTTGAACCCTGAGCTCAGTGGACTTTCACCTCCCCCACTCTGGGCTCCCCGGAGAAACATAACTGAAAAGTTGAAAATAGTTTTATTTCGGTTTTCTGCCTGTAAAAATGTTTTTCTTGCCCTGTAATTACAAATAAATAATATTTTGAATCAGACTCACTTTCTTCTTTTTTGAGTCTATTGCCATTACTACTCCACTTTGTGATTCCACTCAATCCAGTACTTATTGCTCGGCTTTCCGATACATAAGAATTATTCACAGTATATGCACCATTGTGCTGTCTTGCAATGTATTGGCAAGTCTTTATCCTTTGCCCTCGGGTTCCTTTGCTTAGCCCGAAGGTACTTCTCTCTGTACACAACACAACGAATATTGGTCGTCGCATGTGGAGCCTTTTCAAAATCATGGTGAGCATCCGTTTCAGTGTTTGCTCGTCCTGAAACTATGCTGAGCATCGATTACCAAATGCTGCTCCAGTAGATTGAACATCTTCCACAAGTTCCTGACAGTTTCTCGGTGAACAAATGGAAAGTGACGACTCTCTTGTTTGGTGGAGCATGGGGCTTTATGAAACCCTTCAGTACGTATGCATTGTATGCAGCCCACATGAAAAATTTATTACCAAGCGTCTTGGCCATTTATAGTGGTGACGGAACTTCTGCAATCTAGTAATTTGGTCATTCTTGTCTGCCCCCCCCCCCTCCAACCATGTCAGCATTATAGGCCTTCACTGCTTTTGGACAAGCAACAGGAATCTTTATTTGTTTTTTCACGACCATCATATTGCTGAACATGTTCAGGAGAGGAACAGACAGATTGACATGACAAAATATAACAGCAACAGTCCCATTTAGTAGAATCCCCCATTCTCATTTTTGCATTTCATTGTTTCTCCTTATCAGAGTCTTGGGAAATTCTCTTCTGTTGGTCATAGAAGTTCCATACATCCTTATCCCTTGTTTTATGATCAAACACTCAACTGGCTGAACAGAGGAGTGGAATATGTCAGTGTACAGGGAATAATTCTGTCCTGAGAATTTGTTAATCATTCAGACAATGAAGTTCCCTGTAACCCCAAGGTTATCAATAGCTTCGGCCTCATCTCTCCTCCCAGTGAAAACTTCAACATTGCAAATATACCCATTTTCACTATCACATAGTAGAAAAGTCTTGATTCCCCAATGGATCGGCTTGTCCTTTTTGTAATGTTTGAACAACAGTTTGTTTTTCGTGGTGATCAATTGAAAGTTCACAATCTGGAACAAAGTAATGCTTGAATTTCTTCATGAAATAATTGAACACTGGGTGGGTCTTGTATATTTTATCAGTCTTTCAAAGCTGAGTAGCATCCTCATTTACACAATGTAGCAGAGACTAAATGGCAAGGAATCGGTCTCTTGTCATGACCTTTGGAAAACCAGGTGTGTAAGTAAGTGTAAGGTCCTAAGACCACCAGAACTGCTCGTACCTATCTTTATGTATCAACATTTCCATGGTGACTCAGAGCCCCAAAAATGCCTTCAACTCTGCCAAATATGAGTTTTTTGTTGGCAAGATTTGGCTGCATTGACACGTTTAGCTTAGCCATTAGTCTCTGTGAGAAGTAAATCCCAAAGGACATCATCCCATCACAAGCCAAAATAGTCAAGTGGAGTATGTGGTGGAAAAGTACTCAATTTCCACTCAGGTTCACGCATACAAAAGAGAATCTTTGATTTTGTATATACGGAGGAAGAACATTCAATGATTCACTGAAGCATTCAAATGAACTTCACCAACAAGAAACCCGAAGCAATCCCTCTTATACTCGTTTGACATCCAAATCATGGGAGGGTGAGACATTTGGCAATTCAATGATGAGAAGGGCTGATAAGCACAAGGCGAAAGTTTGCAGTGTTATCAACAAGGTCAGCCTGTTTCTATACAGTGAGCAAGACCTTTTTCACAGTGAGATATTTATTTATGTGTTGTTGTTGGTGTGTGATGTGTGTTGACTTGTGTTGGTCCCCATGGGTTCGGAACTGTGAACCTGAATAGCACTAAGTTCCTTGACCTTGCAAGAAGTCATGGACTTGGGGTGGCCGGTTCATGGTTTCAGCGCCCACAAGCTCATTGCTGGACTTGGTATTCCAATGCTGGTGGTGTGGCAAAGGAGATTGACCATGTCCTCGTTGATGGTCGCTGGAGGATGATCTAGAAATGCAGGGAGTGCTCCGGAGTGCTCAGTTCCTCAACACTGACCACAGGCTTGTTGTAGCAACTCTTAAGTTGCACCTTAAATCCAGGAGAATGATACCATCCCAGCCTAGGCTGGATGTTGGCAAGCTCAAGGATGAGAGGGTAGCTGGGAAGTTTGCAAACAAGCTGAGTAGAGATTTGGGGGTCTGGGTGCTTTGGGAGATCCTGAAGAGTTGTGGAGTGCCTTCAAGACCACCGTCCTTGATGTTGCTGGTGGATTTCTTGGAACTCACCGCAGGGCAAAGAAGAATTTTGTCTCTCAAGGGACACTGAATACCATTCACTAGAGTCACAGGGCCAGGCTGAATGGCAGAGCTGAGCTGTTCAGGGAGCTGAGGCGTTAAACTGTATGTGCACTAAGGGTGGACAAGGAGGCCTATATGCGAGGAATCTGTGAGGGGGTAGAGCATCACCTGTGGTCAAGTAATTCTCGTCCTGCGTTCATCCAAGGCCATCCCTCGGTGTACTGCAGTTAGAGCAGAGGGTGGTAGGCTCTTGACAGAGGAGTCCAAAGTGAAGGCCCGCTGGGCCGGTTAATTTGAGCGGTTGTACCAGACTGATCCACCAGCTGTCGAGTTGAATGTCAGGGGTGTAACAATAACTTGCTGACCCTCCAATCAACTGTGGTCCAACTTCGCTCGTGGAAGCACAGGCTGCAGTGAACCGGTTGAAATGGGGTAAAGCTCCAGGGATCTGTGACATCCATGCTGAACTTCTCAAGGCTGGTGGAAATGCTGCACTCATGTCATTGCATGCAGTTCTGTGCTCTGCCTGGAACACAGGCATCATCCCAACTGACTGGAAGAGGGGCCTTGTTGTCCCTCTCTGGAAAGGGAAGGGTGATCGCCAAGACTGCAACAATGACTGAGGGGTGAAGCTGCTCTCAGTGCCGGGCAAGGTCTTTGCTCGGATAATTCATGATGGGGTTCGCCACCATCTGCCTGAGCACCAGCATCCAGAGCAGTCAGCCTTTACACCAAAGAGGTCAATGATTGACTGTATCCTTGCTCTTCAGGTCCTCACCGAACGCAGACAAGAGTTTCGGCAGGGGCTGCTTGCAGCCTATGTTGATCTCTGTAAAACGTTTGATTTAGTGAATTGGGATGCCCTCTGGAGGATTCTTGGTCTTCGTGGGGTGCCACCAAAACTGATCGATCTGATGTCTGAACTCTGCTTTGGTATTGAGAGTGCTGTGAGATGTGGTGGTACCATCTCCAACCTATTTCCATTTGTTGCTGGAGTTCATCAGGGGTGTGTATTGGCCCCCACACTTTTTAGCACTTGTATGGACTGGATTATCGGGAGGATGTCAGAGAGATCAAGCTGCGGTGCATCTTTTGGGAATGTCAAGATCTCTGACCTTGATTTCGCAGATGATGCAGTCATCTTTGCGGAGACTTTTGGGGGCCCTTGAGGTGCTGAATGAGGAGTCGGAGCCACTGGGATAATGGGTTTCCTGGGTCAAAACTAAGATCCAGACTTTCAATGACATCTTGGATGCTGCTATCCTGTCTATGCCTTTTTGTGGTGAGGATGTTGAGGTAGTGGAGACATTCACTTACCTTGGCAGTGATATTCATGTCTCTGCTGGCTGTGAGTCAGAGGCCAATAGATGTCAGGGTCGGGCCTGGGGAGTCATGGATTCACTGGATAATGGGGTGTGGCGCTGCCGGTACCTGTGCGGGAGGACGAAAGTCCGAGTCTTCAAGTCCTTGGTGCTTCCAGTCTTGCTCTATGGATGCGAGACTTGGACTCTGACCAAGGATCTGAGACGGAGACTTAATTCCTTTGGTACCAAGTCTCTTTGGAGAATCCTGGGCTATCGCTGGTTGGACTTTGTGTCCAACGAGCGGTTGCTGAGAGAGACTCAAATGAGATTTGTTACCTGCATAGTCTGTGAGTATCAGCTGCGGCTGTATGGACATGTGGCTCGTTTTCCTGATGCTGATCCTGCTCACCAGATTCTCTCAGCGAGGGAGTCTTGTGATTGGAGGAGGCCAATGGGCCGACCACGTGCCTCGTGGTTGCAGCAGGTTGATCGGCATCTCAAGGAGATGGGGATGGGCCAGGCATCTGCCTGGGGGATGGCCAGACGGAGGCCCCTGGAGTACCGGCGGAAAGTGGACGCAGCGACGCGCTGCTCTGGCGCATGCTACCATACCTGACCTGACCTGATATTTATTTATCAATATGTAGGTCAAAAGACTGTCGGGGAAAGGGGAAATTTTACTGACAGCCAATTCGACTCCAGTACAAAAATTTAATTTATATAGTACCAGCAACAAGTGAATATAATTATTTTTCTTCCACATCCCCCCTCATTTTTTCCAATCAGGACAAATTTGAATAATTACATTACACATGATCACCATACCCCCTTCCTAAAGGTGAAAAGATATCCCTTGCACAAGTTCACCCACAATAATGGCAGTGAGCGCTCATAGGAGAAGAATGATGGACAACGGCCATCTTGATAGTGCCCCAGTCGGGTTAATGAGTGTGTTTCCGCCTAGTTTACGGCCTGTTCATCAGCAGCCATCACGAGTTGTAAAGGCGTGCTACCCGAGGCCAGGAGATAAGCGGGTCAGGGTGTAGATGGAGCAGCACCCAATGGGAAACACAGTCTTGGCGCTTCTTGAACTACAGAGAAGGTAGATCTTGGCAGGTATGAGCTTGGGCCCGACACTAGGTTGCAGATGACACTGGGTTGAAGCAGATGAAGAGGACTCGAGATGTGACCCAGAGATCCAGCCCCAGCAGAATTTGGGGCCTCGCAGCAGCATTTCGCGCAATCAGGTTTGATTTGCCAAAGCGAGCTATGCACATTGGAGGCAGCCGCAATGGCCCCACGAGCCCCCCGCACCATTGGGCACACGTTGCAGATCACTCGCCGTATGGACCTTTAGGGCCTTCGTTGTGTGGTGGCAAGTTCACAATGTATCTACAGAGCAAGGATTTTGCGAGTGTGGTTGGGGACATTCCTCCAGGCCGGCACCATGCAACGGTGACGTTAAGTCTTTGCCTTGCCGGGGTTTGACTTGTCCAACCTTCTCTTCAGTGGGTTTTTCATTTTTCCCCTTTCTTTCACATTGCTCATCTTATCTCCTCAGGAAGGGTGTCGTGTCATGATCACGTGTTGAATGCCCAATTACCCAAATCTGGGTTCTCTCCATCACCAATCTTTTGGTGGAAGTTCTTCCAAAGCTTCATCAGACGAAATTGTGTACGGCATAGTTCAACTGCTCTCAACACTCTGAAACAAACAAAATCAAGGTTAAATACGGATTATTATTCAATTAATCAATAAAACATAGTGGGCCCATGCATTTAAATAAGACAGACAAAGGTTCTTGTCGAAGAATCTAACGTGGATGTTATATCAAAATTTTACCTTTCTGTTTTTTTTTTTCTCTCACACCAAAACGACATGCTAAAATCTAAAGAAATCTCAGTTGTATGTATACTCAAAAACAATCATCTCATTTGCTATTTGCATGTAGAATGGGCAGCAGTATTTATTAGGGTTCTTAATTTGCACAATTCTAGAAAGGCCTCGTTGGTTTATACCATTAAAGAAGGGTTAATTTTCCTCTCAAAGCATGAAGCAATCAGTGAAGGTGCCTTTATTGAGGGCACTGTTGTAGCAGCACAATTGAAAAAGTACTATGATAACAAATAACATGTCCAACAAAAATCAACAATTTTGTTCACCATCCTCCAAAGATCCCGTTTAATCAAGAAAAATATTCCATCATCTGTATAATAATTATGAAAGTAAGCTGCTTCTTTAATTTTCAATGCATTCTAATTTATCTGAGATACAAGTACAACATTCAAACCCAATAAGAGGGCAGCTCCCCCCCCACCTTGAGGAGCAAGTACTAAATCCAAAGCGATTGTTTTTTGTTTTTTTGCACAGTTACCATTTGTATTCGCAATCATTTTAACATTCATATCTGCTAAACAATCCACAGTTTAATTCAGAAGCAGTTCCAAAGGAGCTGCCATTTTTGATTTATTTATTTTTTCAGCTAACTTAGTTAAGTAGGTCTGAACTGAGGAAAGATGGTCAAGTCAGTGTTAGAAATACACCGCTTACTTCGTTGCAAATTTTGAAATGGGAATGGGTATGTGAAGGTACAAGAAGTACCACTTAATCAAAAATCACGCACCTGTCCAAATAATCAGAAAACAAATCAAATAGGTGTTGTTTAATGCTGCTTGTGTGTCATTGCACGATTTTCAATAATATAATTCTTACACTCTGACCTACTTAACAGTCATTTATCTAATGCCTTCTGT
>NC_140969.1:2859323-2969323 GCF_056783735.1 Eptatretus burgeri
CAGCAACAAGAATGTCATCCATGATCACAAATATTCCATCTATGCCTTCAATCATCAGGTCCATAATCCTCTGAAAATTTTCAGGTGCACATTTCAGTCCAAAAGGAAGCCGAAGCCACCTGTACCTACCGAATGGTGTGTTGAAACACGCCAGATAGGACGATATACGGTATTCAGTGGAAGTGCGAATATTGTAGAGCACTCGACAAGCTTAAGCACTCCAATAAAACGGTTGGTAAGAAACGGCTCGCTTGGCATTCGATTAGCAATCACTGAACCGTCAAATTAAACATACACCTCCTGGAGACGCCCAAAATGTCAAATCGACACTTTTCTTGGACTCGGAACTGCTTCTAAGTTTGATTCGGGAGCTTAAATTTTGTAATTCAGCTTAGTTTAAGAGATTCTCAAGGTTATGGCATGTGCGGAAATGAAATAAAGCCACAAACGCTGGCGTCTCCAGGCATTTATAAGCATTGCAATGTACAGAGCGATTCGTAGTGATGATGAACAGACATTCGATACTATGAATGAGGTAAGTGAAGAAAAAAAAACTATTGGAAAGAACTTGTTGCGGCCTGTACAAGTCAAGTCATGGTTGAGCAGGCCAAAAAACATGGCGACTTCAGACTCCAGCGAGGTTACCGAGGATACTCCTGAAGACCCCATAGAGAGTGAGGTGGCCGAGGATGCGCCTGATGAAGGATATAATTAAATAATGCCGTTAATTATCTTCAAAAGGGTGTTTTAATGAACCCAAAGACCCATTTTTCACTCTTGCACTTCCTTGGAGTTTTCTTAGTATGCATGCAAAGTTTCAGGCTGCTCGGTTTCATGGTTTTGGAGTTCTGGAGGAGATACACACTGAAACACACACACACACACACACACACACACACACACACACACACACACACACACACACACGGATATTTATTAGTGCAGATTTTAAATCTGTGTTCAAGGCTTTAAATCAAACTTGGTATAAGTATATAAAATGATGTAATAATGTGGGCGAAGGCACATCTGGTGATTTCGTGACGTTGAAGAGTACCCTTCTCGTTAAAAATGTTTTGAAATCCCAGATAAACCTTTTGCATGTGAACGATGTATAAATGACTTCTCAAACAATCGACTTAAGACGCAATAAGAAAACAATGGAAAACAGTTTTCAGGAAACGTTGTTATAGAAGGCGTTTATTTCTTTGTCAAAGGTTTTTTTTATTACAATAAAACTACAAGTGCAGCTCTCCTGAGAATGCCACCAAACGACAAGTGCGATCGATTCATTTATATTAGAGAACATGCTTCGATGCCAGAAAAGAAAATCCATAAAAAGTCCAACAAGACGAAACAAATGAAACGGCAACAATGGCACAATGGTGAGATATTCAATAATTATACAAACAAGCACAATGTTAAAGTTTATCAAGAAATAGTCGAGCAGAAAAGTGGATTTTTGTTTTCTCCTTTCGGCAAAATTACTCTTCGTTAAAGAACATTGTTCGTTTGTACGTCGTGTGTAAACACTCCAACATTCTTCACATGTGTTTGAAAGTAGGAGAGACAGTACAAACCAGGAATACAAGAAGAAAGGGGAAGGAGGATTTCAAAAAAAAATAATAATAATAATAATTCAACCATCATGATGAAGTAGATGTACAACTTTCGTCCCATGTGGTCTGCACTCAGCACAGCCTCACCCCCGACCCCCAACCCCCGGGGAAAGTGAAAATAAAACCCTACATTCACTTGAAAATTTGATAAGTCCACCTAAAGGTAGGGGAGTTCCAATAGCCATTGTTTATAAACACAATTGTACCTGCTACTCGGTCCAAATAAAATCACAGCTTGTTGGCGTGACAACTCCTCGGTGGTGGAGTTGTGATGCATTTCCAAGATAATACTTCATTGTTGAAACAGAACAACTTGTCTACTCTCCATTTAGTCAATGGTTTACCCAAATTCAGAGGCTCTGTAGTTAACGTTTTAGTTGTTACGGTTAGGGTTAGGATTAGCTCGGTTCTTTGAGATTGTTAAAAAAAACAAAAAATTCCAATAAAACTCAAGTTTTGATAAACAGCTAATTTACTCTCCTTACGGAGTTTCGTGGTACGGTGGTCCAACAAAGCAAAAACCAAGCCTTTGTTCGGCTGGATTTTCATTCCTGGATCAAAACGCAACCAAGCTGCACCAAGTATGGATTTTTACTAAACAATCCAAATTAATCTTAAAAAGCATCCAAAACAAATGTATAGGAGCTGTTCCTGATAGACATCGTGGTGTTCGTGAAAGTGATACAATAAACAAGAAAGATGGCACAAGTTTAACATTTCTTGAATGTCTTATGAACAAAAACATATGAACAATTCAGTGTGATATATGATGCTAGCAGAAGATGACCTCACATCAACAGTCCAAAAATGCTTGACACCTGCAGGGTGCGGCCATTATCTGCACCTTCGGGCGAAACTGCTCATTTGAGGATTTGCGGGATTGAAACTGTTGGATTAGAACGTAAATCTCCTTCCGTTTCAGAAGGTCTCACATGCCATGTAGTCGAGGGAACACAGGCTACAGTCACAGCTCAGGGCCACAGGAAACGAGTAGTTTGGGTTCACTCCGGGCCTGCAGTTTGGGAGTTGGATGGTCTCGTAGCGAGTCTCGTAGTACGTGCAAACCACTTGGCTTGCCTGCACGAATGGAAGTTCTTCCATTGGTTTCTGCAAACACACAAATATTTCATCGTGTTAATTTTGTTTGTGAGAAGGAAAGTTATTTTGAAATACCTGTTTATTTCACATTTCACAGGTAACAAGGAAATGGAAGTTGGACGAGATGCTCATTTGCAATGATCTGCTTTTTCATCTCTTCCCTTCTTTTGTTTAGCTCATGAGATGATCGGGTGGTCTCCGTCTCATCAAGCGTCGGCGGTTATGATCGACAGTTCAAAACGACATGGGTTACTGTTCACTCATAAGTTAAAAAAAAAACAAACAAAAAAACAAACAAACATGAATTGACCAATTTATGAAAAATTTCAAGACCTTTGACTTCCATAATGTGTATGGTAACAGTTGGGGTTTGGGGGGGGGGGGGTCAGGTTGAGTTAAATGAGGTGGAAATCGAGAGAAACAATAACCATGAAGAGGGCAAGAAGGGATAAAAGAAAAAGGTTAGGAGAAGGTACTTAGCTATCGGGTACTGGATAAGATATGTGAGATACAAACACAGGGGTTTGCCTGCTCCTCTACTCGCTGCACCTTACTCGGTGCTCTTCAAACCTTGTTGGCATTTTCAAGAGATTTGTATAAATATATATATATATATATTTTTTTGTGACTGCCTAAAACACTTCCCTGAACCCACTAAGGAATGGGGTTGGGGATCATTGAATGTTACCTTTCCCATGTTGTTGTTGTTGTTGTTGTTGTTGTTGTTCGTCCTTCGGGTTCGAAGATGACCATGACTTCACTTTCAGTTGGGAGATTGGTGACTGTGGGTCCGGAAGTGACTGGTGAGGCCAATCTGGGCCCGGAAGGCACGCCCACATGTAGGACATAAAGGGATGGGTGCTGCAGTGGAAGTGGAGGTAGCCCGGGCCTTGCGCGCGGCGCGTTTCTTCTGTGCCTCTGCAGTGGGTCTGTTCTCTGCTGCACGGGCTCATGTGGTGAGCTTGCTACGCCAGGTTGGATGGTCCAGAGCAAGAGATTCCCAAGTGCTGAGGTTGATGTCCAAGTCTTTGAGGGACACTTTGAGGCAGTCCTTAAACCGTTTCTTCTGTCCCCTTACTGAGCGCTTACCTTGACACAGTTCTCCATACAGAAGCTGTTTTGGCAGTCGACTGTCAGGCATTCGAACGACGTGACCTGCCCATCTGGCTTGGGCTTTCCGTAGAAGGGTGTGGACGCTGGGGATTCTGGCCCGTTCCAAGACCTCTGTGTCGGGAATTTTATCCTTCCACCTGATGAAAAGGAGTCTGTGTAAGCAGCTCAGGTGAAAGTGGTTGAGCTGTTTGGCGTGTCTGCTGTAGACAGTCCATGTCTCACTGGCATAGAGAAGAGTGGTTAGTACCACTGCACGATAGACCTTCAGCTTGGTGGTAAGGCTGAGTCCTCTCCGCTCCCAAACATTCTCACAGAGTCGCCCAAAGGCAACGCTGGCCTTGGCAATCCTGTTATTGACCTCAGCGTCAATGTTCACCACTCACGAGAGTGCACTGCCCAGATAGGTAAAGCTGTCGACAGCCTGTAGATTCTGCCCCTTCACCGTGATATGTAGTTCCTGGTAGGGCTTTCCAGGTGCGGGCTGGTACATAACTTCAGTCTTTTTGGTGCTCATGGAGAGACCAAAGTTGTCACAAGCCTGTGAGAAGCAGTCCATTTCATCCTGCATCTTCTGCTTTGTGCAGGCATTGAGGACACACTCATCAGCAAACAAGAGATCTCTGATGATGGTCTCCTTCACCTTTGTAACAGCTTGCAAGTGCTTGAGGTTGAACAGCCTGCTGTCAGTCCTGTACCTGATGTGTATTCCATCCTGGCAGTCACGGAAGGCATCAGTCAGCATGGCAGAGAAGACCATGCTGAAGAGTGTAGGGGCAAGAACACAACCTTGCTTCATGCCGTTTGTCACTGGAAAGGCTTCTGACTCGTCTCCATCATTGAGAACTTTCACCATCATGCCGTCATGGAAATGACGGACAATCGTGATGAACTTGCCTGGACAGCTAGACTTCTGCATTATCTTCCAAAAGCCATCTCTGCTGACAGTGTTGAAGGCCTTTGTGAGATCGCCAAATGTCACCACAGGTCACTGTGCTGCTCTTGGCATTTTTCCTGGAGTTGGCGTGCAGCAAATATGATGTCGACAGTTCCACGTCCAGCATGGAAACCGCACTGGCTTTCTGGAAGGAGACCCTGCTCAAGGTGTTGATTGAGACGGTTGAGCAGGATGCGAGCTAAGATCTTCCCAGCTATGGGCAGGATGGAGATACCTTGAGGATTGTCGCAAGACGGGAGGTTGCCTTTCCTCTTGTAGACATGGACTATGCTGGCATCTTTCAGCTGTTGTGGGACCTTCCTTTTATTCCACATAGACTGGAAGAGTTCAGTCAGCTTCTGCACCATGACAGGGCCTCCTGATTTGTACATTTCAGCAGGAATTGCATCTGATCCTGGTGCTTTGCCACAGGAAAGTTGCTTGATGGCCTTTGTGACTTCTTCTTCTGTCGGGAGGTTGTCAAGGTCCTGGTTGATCTCCTCCTGAGGCAGGGGAGTGATGGCCTCGTCGTTGATATCAGCAGGGCGATTTGAGGACCTGGTTGAAGTGTTCAGCCCATCTCTCCAGAATCTACTTTTTCTCCGTCAGCAACTGGGTCCCGTCTGCACTGAGGAGGGGAGAAGAGCCAGAGGACTGCGGTCCATACACAGCTTTCAATGCGTCATAGAAACGCTTGGTGTCGTGACTGTCTGCGTAGCCCTGGATTTCATCAGCCTTCTTACTATACCATGTGTCCTGCATCTCACGGAGTTTCTTCTGTACTTTTTGTCTTGCGCTGGCAAAGGCATCTTTCTTTGCTTGTGACGTGGGGTCGTTCTGGTGTGCTCCGAACAGTTGGTGTTTCTCTGATAGCAGTGCCTGTATCTCTTCATCGTTCTCATCAAACCAGTCCTGGTTTCTGCGGGATGCTGGCCCGAGGTGTTCGAGGGCGATGGAGTGGACTGCATCTCTGAAAGCCACCCACTGTTCTTCAAGGCTGTCCTGGTCATCATGGGGTGTGCCCACCAGCTTGCCATCAAGGTCTCTGAAGATTTCTTCTGCAACTTTGCTGCTCTTGAAGGTCATGTGAGGCACACATCTTCAGGAGTAGAACGCCGTTGCTGTTTCACTTGCCAGTGCCGTGTCTTCCAATGATCCCTTCCCAAGTCTGGTGATCTGTCCCCACTCTGGCGTTGAAGTCCCCGAGGACAATAAGCTTTTCTGACTGTGGGACTGCTGCAATGAGGGCGTCAAGTTCTTCATAGAACTTATCTTTGATGTCATCCGGGTTGGTCATTGTTGGGGCATATGCACTGATCAACGTTTCACTCTTCTTGTTTCCAAGTGGGAGTTGAAGTGTCATCAGGCGATCATTAATGCCCTCTGGAAGCTTGGCAAGTTTTTGGGCGAGGTGGGATCTGATGGCGAATCCAACGCCTGCCTCTCGCCATTCAGCGCTGCTGCGAACACTCCAAAAAAAGGTGTACCCACCACCAACTTCTAAGAGCTGTCCCTTATCTGCAAGACGTGTTTCACTGAGTGCTGCTATGTCCACGTTGTAGTGAGCTAGTTCTTTGGCGACTAGTGCAGTTCTTCTTTCTGGTCTATCTGCTTTGATGTTATCCAGCAGGGTTCGCACGTTCCACGTGCCGAGGTTGAGCATCTTCAACTTGTTTTTTCTTGTTATGTCGACCGCTGATTGGGATCCCCACCAGCCGCGGTGTGCTGGCCAGGGTGAAGTGAAGCAGACTATGTTTAAGGCACCTTTTCTAGCCCCTTCCTCCATGGAGGTGAGCAGAGCGAATCCTAGAGAGGGCTGCTCAGACACCCGGGGGGCTGCCGAACTCCACTGCTGCTTCGGTCCAGTAGAGAGGGACGCTATGCCCTGGGCCACCTGTGTGCAGGTTCGTCACTCCTTCGCCTCTCTCCCATCGCCACAGGACTTGAGGTTGCACGGTATGGGGTTGAAGTCATGACTTGCGTGTGACTTGGATTTAAGTGAGGGGGAGTTGTGCAGATCGTCGGCCCCACTCTCTCGTCCTGGCCTATCAAAATCCAGCAGCAAGACATAATCGAGACGGCTGGGGACAGGCCAGGATGAAGTGGATGGTCAGAAGTGTCTTTCGTATCTCGCTCTGCCCTATTTGCGCTCCACGTCGCTTTGCTGGGATCACCTTTCTGCCCGTTGAACCTTCTGGTGGTTTCCTCCGCGCAATTCGCCGAACCCAGGCTTCACATGCGAGGTAGACAGACCTTTCACATAGCTACAAAGGCTTCGGCACAATGGAGCGCTTTAATAATAACAAAATCCAAAAAAAAACAAAAAATCAAACTTTTTCAAAAGTTTCAAAACTTTTTTTTGCCAAAAAACACTCCCTGACCCTCCACTGATGAACCTCTGAAAGTTTGACGAAGATCCGTTTGGCCATCTCTGTGCAAAACCTACAAGCAGCCATCTTACACGAGTCTCGACGTGGTATAGAAAATTTGTTTTTAATCTCTCTTCATGACTGGTCTCCCACATCCACTTCCCCTGATGTTAACTCAGCCTGGGAATTCATCCACAGAATATATCTATCTATCTGTCTGTCTGTCTGTCTGTCTCTCTCTGTGTCTCTCTCTGTTTACTCCATTGAACACTGAATCCTGTGGTGAGGCAGTTGCTCTGAAACGACTTGCATTCTCTTCCTGGAAGGCTAATCCGAGCCAGAAAACAACATCTATCCAGCCTCAAGAATGAACTTCCAAACTTGTCTCCTCTAAAACCTGATGTTGCCTTGCTCAGTCTCTCTTTGGAGTGTATGCTCCCCTTCCTTCCCTTCCCTCTCATCAAACGGTACCACAGCCGACTCCGCTCATGAGAAGGCCGAATGTTTCAATTCTGTGTTTGCTTCCACATTTTGTGTCCACAACCCCTCACTCTCGGTACCCATCCTTCCCTGTCATACCCAGCTGCTCCCGGACTCTGTGTCGCTTTTGTACCTGAGAATGTGGAGAAGATTCTTTCAACTTCTTGACTCTGACTCCGCTACTGGACTGAACAGCATCAGCCCACGTGTCTTAAAATCCTGCTCTGCTGCTGTTTCTCATCCTCTTTCTGCCATTTGTCCTAGGTCATCTTCTATGTGCTCAGAAATCTGACAACTTCACTGCACTACATCAAAATGTGTAAATGCAGATCCCCTTAACTACAGAACAATTGGTTCACTTCCAATCATCAGCAAGATCATGGAATCCATCATCACAGTTGATATGAAATCATTCCTTTTCTCTCCTTGGCAATTCTACTCCAGGGTTGCTTTTTAACCCAGTTTGTAGATAAGCCCACGAGGGGGAGTGCAGTGTTCGACCTCCTTTTAAGTGATGATCCCAATATGGTGGAGGAGGTGGAGGTCGGGGAGCATTTCGGATCAAGTGACCATAAAATTGTGTGTGCAAGGATTCTATTAAGGGTTGGAGTTCAGGAGAGTAGGGTAAGACTATTAGATTTCAGGAAAGCAAACCTTGAGGGTATGAGGAGAGAGTTGGGTGATGGAGATTGGGAGGGAGAAAAAGAGGGAGGGACTGAGAGAGAAGGGTGGGGAGGGATAGAGGAGGGAGAGAGGAGGATGGGGGAGAGAGGGGGATAGTGGGGAGGGAAAGCGGGTGTTCTGGACATGCCTTTGATAGGGGGACTTGAGGGAAAGCCGTGGGTAAAAAACAAAACTGCTAAAGAAAAAAAAGCTTTCATTTGTCCAATTTGCACATTCTTTGACACCCCTTCCTCTCCTCAACATCTGGAGAGTTGTATGATGGGCGAGGGTGTTTGGGAGGATGATAGCTTGAGGGAAAGGGGAGGGAATGGGAAGGCAGCGTGAGGGGAGGGAAAGCAGCATGAGGGGAGGGGAAGGCAGCGTGAGGGGAGGGGAAGGCAGCGTGAGGGGAGGGAAGGCAGCGTGAGGGGAGGGTCCGTTCAGAGATAACCACCACCCAGACACATATAGAGATGATCACTGTCCAGACATGTTCAGAGATAACCACCATCCGGACGATGGACATACTAAGGATGGGAAGAAAAAGAGGGGGGAGAGAGAGGGGTGGAGGAGGGACGAGGCAGGGAGACCGAGGAGGGGTGGGGGAGTGAAGAAGGTGGAGGGAGTGAGGAGTGGTGGGGGAGAAAGGAGGGGTGGAGGGTAAGCGAGAAGGGGTGGGGGAGTGAGGAGGTGTGGGGGAGTAAAGAGGGGGCAAAAAAGCAGTAAACAATGCATAAATAAAACCTATAACAAATAATAACATTACAATTAATTACTTTTTATAAAGTGTTGTCATGATTCATGATTGGGGTTGGATACAGCACATATTGCTTGTGATTGGCTTATTCAGGTGTGGCAGGCTGTCCAGCTGAGGTCGAAGGGTCAGAAGATGAAATGGAGGTTGATTCACTTGGAATGTTTTTGAAGAACTTAATAATGGAGACTTGAGTGGCTGTCTTCATTTTCTGTTCATTAACCTCCTTGTAACATTTCAGGACGTTCTCTCGCTCCCTCTATGCCTTGGAACTTCTCATGCAGTCGGGATCATGTTCATCATGAACATCGAGTTCAGAATGACGTGGCGTGGCAAAATCGTCCGCAGTGAGTGAACGATTCACTCAGAATGATGCAGTGTGATTGTTTTAGTTGTCGTTTTTGAATTAAATCTGCACTGTAGCGAAAATGCATTATCAGAACATGCTCTACCTTGGAGCAACTGCTGACTGTACATCCCGATTGGGGCACGAATTGTACCACCGTCGAGTGTAGGGCACTTGGAAAGCGGCTAAAGCACTCAAGGAAGCACTCCAATTAAATGTTTGATAAGAACTGCTGGCTTGGCAAGCGATAGCAATGTCTGAATGTCCAAACTATGTCTGAATTTGACAAATGAACACTTTTTTAGCAGTTGGATCTGCTGCTATGTTCAATTCTGGAGCTTAAATTTTGTAATTCTGCTTACTTTAAGAGATTCTCGAGGTTATAGCATGTGTGGAAATGAAATAACTCCATGAATGCTGCTGTTTCCGGGCGTTTATAAGCATTGTAATGTACCCAGCGATTTGTAGCTATGATGAACAGACATTCGATAACATGAGAGGAAAGTGGGAAAAAAAACCTTGTCATTAAGAAATCATTGCGGCCTGTTCCAAGTCAAGGCATGGTTGAGCAGGCCAAAAAAACATGGCGGCTTCAGACACCATCAAGGTTACTCAGGATATGCCTTAAGACCCCATAGAGAGTGGTGACCGAGGATGTGCCTGATAAAGGGTATAATTAAATATGGCAGTTAATTATCTTTAAAAGGGGTGTTTTAATTAACCCAAACCACCAATTTTCACTCTGCCTCACCACTGCCTACACCCACTGTGCAACCACAGCCTACACCCACTGCGCCACCACAGACTCCACCCACTGCCTGCACTCGCTGCACATTCACCACTGCCTGCACTTGCTTCCAACCTCCCCACTGCCTGCACTAACTGCACCCTCCCCACTGCCTGCACTCACTGCATCCTCTCCACTGCCTGCACTCAATGTACCCTCCCCACTGTCTGCACTCACTGCACCCTCCCCACTACCTTCTCACTCCCCTCTGCACCTTCACCACTGCTTGTAATTGCTGCCTCACCACTGCCTGTACTTGCTCCCTCACCACTACTTGTACTCACTGCCTCACCACTATTTGTTCTCGCTGCCTCTCCACTGTCTGTACTCGCTGCCTCACCACTGCCTGTCCTCACTGAATCACCACTGTCTGCCCTCGCTGCCTCACCACTGTCTGCCCTCGCTGCCTCACCACTGTCTGCCCTCGCTGCCTCACCACTGTCTGCCCTCGCTGCCTCACCACTGTCTGCCCTCGCTGCCTCACCACTGTCTGCCCTCGCTGCCTCACCACTGTCTGCCCTCGCTGCCTCACCACTGTCTGCCCTCAATGCCTCACCACTGCTTCACCACTGCCTGTACTCGCTGCCTCACCACTGCCTGTACTGGCTGCCTCACCACTGGATGTACTCGCTGCCTCACCACTGCCTGTTCTCTCTGCATACTTATCACTTCCTGCTCCCACTGCACCTCATCACTACCTGTACTTGCTTCCTCATCACTGCCTCTCCTGACTGACTCACCACTGCCTGTTCTCTCTGCATACTCATCACTTCCTGCTCCCACTGCACCATCACCACTGCCTGATCCCAATACACCCACACCACTGCCTTCTCCCACTGCACCATCACCACTGCCTGCTCCCACTGCACCATCACCACTGCCTGCTCCCACTGCACCATCACCTCTGCCTGCTCCCACTGCACCATCACCTCTGCCTGCTCCCACTGCACCATCATCACTGCCTGCTCCCACTGCACCATCACCTCTGCCTGCTCCCACTGCACCATCATCACTGCCTGCTCCCACTGCACCATCACCACTGCCTGCTCCCACTGCTCCCACACCACTGCCTTCTCCCACTGCACCATCACCTCTGCCTTCTCCCACTGCACCATCACCTCTGCCTGCTCCCACTGCACCATCACCTCTGCCTGCTCCCACTGCTCCCACACCACTGCCTTCTCCCACTGCACCATCACCTCTGCCTTCTCCCACTGCACCATCATCACTGCCTGCTCCCACTGCACCATCACCTCTGCCTTCTCCCACTGCACCATCACCACTGCCTTCTCCCACTGCACCATCACCTCTGCCTGCTCCCACTGCACCATCACCTCTGCCTGCTCCCACTGCTCCCACACCACTGCCTGCTCCCACTGCTCCCACACCACTGCCTTCTCCCACTGCACCATCACCTCTGCCTGCTCCCACTGCACCATCATCACTGCCTGCTCCCACTGCACCATCACCTCTGCCTTCTCCCACTGCACCATCACCACTGCCTTCTCCCACTGCACCATCACCTCTGCCTGCTCCCACTGCACCATCACCTCTGCCTGCTCCCACTGCACCATCATCACTGCCTGCTCCCACTGCACCATCACCTCTGCCTGCTCCCACTGCACCATCATCACTGTCTGCTCCCACTGCACCATCACCACTGCCTGCTCCCACTGCTCCCACACCACCGCCTTCTCCCACTGCACCATCACCTCTGCCTTCTTCCACTGTTCCGACACCACCACCTTCTCCCACTGCACCATCACCTCTGCCTTCTCCCACTGCACCATTACCACTGCCTGCTCCCACTGCACCATCACCACTTCCTGCTCCCACTGCACCATCTCCTCTGCCTGCTCCCACTGCACCATCACCACTGCCTGCTCCCACTGCACCATCACCACTGCCTGCTCCCACTGCACCATCACCACTGCCTGCTCCCACTGCACCATCACCACTGCCTGCTCCCACTGCACCATCTCCTCTGCCTGCTCCCACTGCACCATCACCACTGCCTGCTCCCACTGCACCATCACCACTGCCTGCTCCCACTGCACCATCACGACTGCCTGCTCCCACTGCACCATCACCACTGCTTGCTCCCACTGCTCCCACACCACCGCCTTCTCCCACTGCGCCATCATCACTGCCTGCTCCCACTGCAAATATCCTGAGCAACCTCACTCCACAACCGTACCCAACTATTATCTACAAATTTCTCACATTCTGCTACTTGCTGCAAATTATCTATCTGTTCCTTTAACGTAGTAATAACCATCCTCAAGAGGGTTATTTCCTCACACTTCAGGTCAGGTCAGGTCAGGTATGGGGAGCATGCACCAGAGCAGAGCGTCGCTGCGTCCACTTTCTGTCGTTGCTCCAGGGGCCTCCATCTGGCCATCCCCCAGGCAGATGCCTGGCCCATCCCCATCTCCTTGAGATGCTGATCAACCTGCTGCAACCATGAGGCACGTGGTCGGCCCATCGATCTCCTCCACTCATGAGGCTCCCTCGGTGAGAGAATCTGGTGAGCAGGATCAGCATCAGGAAAACAAGCTACATGTCCATAGAGCCTCAGCTGACGCTCACGGACCACGCAGGTAACAAATCTCATTTGAGTCTCTCTCAGCAACCACTCGTTGGACACAAAGTCCGACCAGCGAAAGCCAAGGATTCTCCGAAGAGACCTGGTACCAAAGGAATTAAGTCTCCGTCTCAGATCCCTTGTCAGAGTACAAGTCTCGCATCCCTCGAGCAAGACTGGAAGCACCAAGGACCTGAAGACTCAGACTTTCATCCTCCCGCACAGGTACCTCACACTTCCTACAACAGTAAGTACCCCCTGCTTCCCCTATTATTGATCTGGCCCACATTGAACATCCATCACATTTTATGAACTCCTCTACCTTTCTCCTTCGGTGTCCATTAATACCCCTTTTCACCCCCATACTCCCAAAGCCCCAATTCATCTAAAACGCTGAACTTAACACGAGGCCTCCCCCTGCTTCTTTCATTAAACGAACACAAATATCATTCAAAACTGTTATGATCACAACTACAACCTTTACAAACACAATCCCACAACCCCTGACACAAAAATGACAACAAAGTATGCAAAACAACACGCACAAAAAAACATTTATCTTGTTGTGGCCTCGGAGCTTACACAGCCAAGTGCGAACAACTGGAAGTGATGTCTTCACCAGCTGAAGGTTGTGGTCAAGGTTCATTTGAAACGTGTGTGTAGTTTCAGAGAAGAGAGCAAATACCTATTCATGGTGGGGGGTGGGGGTATCCCCTCCCAACCCCCCCTCCCCCAGACCCTGATCTTTTTAATGCCGTGATCAACCTTTGGTACATCATGGGTGATGAAGGTTGTGGTGAAGGTTCATCAAAATCATGTGTGTAGTTTCGGAGAAGAGAGAAAATACCTATTTTGGGGGTGGGGGGGGGTCAAAAACCCTCTGTAGACTTCCTGAATGAGCACAGATTTTGATGCGGTCAATACACCTACATTAGGCATCAAATATGAAGCTGGTGGCCACGTTTCATCAAAATCCTGTGTTTGGTTCAAGCCATAATGACTGAAGTGTTTACGGACTGACTGACTCACGAACTCACCTACGGACAACGCTCGATCGCATAAGCTCACCGGACTAAAGTGCAGGTGAGCTAATGATACAATCACCACGATAGGGATTACAATGTTCCAGATGTTTCTCGGCAATGGTTTGGATGTCGCAGACAACTTGATAGTCTGGAGGCACCACACCATAGCAAGTGCTCAAGTTGCTCCAAAACCGGGTTTTTGCAAAACATTTTTTTCGTAGAAGATGGAAGCCAGTTGGAATGTACCCGCATACATTTAGGAATTTGTTTCAGCCCTGTTTCCACTCTGGATTTTGGCCTTGAGGTCAATTGGAGGACCAGTCGGTCACTTCGTCAAAATAACATGGAAACACCAGTTGCGGCATACAATATCTGTTTACCAGTTTCTTTCCACATGATGATCAGGAATAAAAGACCAGTCAACCTGACTATATGACTGAAGATGACAAATCACATAATATGCAGTCTTGGAATCCAAGATGGATGCCATGTCAAACCGACATGCTCAGTATTTGATGTTTTTGGTGTTGTTTACAATTCCCAACCTGTGTAAATGAATTGGATCAAAGGCTTTGTTTGCGCTGCCTTTCAGTTCTAAAACACGTCCCCCCCCTCCCTGGCAGAAGATATTTAACTATGACAAATAACACATCTACTTGTGTATGTTCTCAGGTACACGGTAGCAATGTGAAGTTCAGAATGCCAGAGAGTTAGGGTTAGGGCCCTTCTCCAAATGTACGTGTGGTAGTGTGCTCTCCTAGCATGTAGGTATAAAGCATCCTTAGTAGGTGCTAGTGAATCCAGGTTCTTCTTCGCTCAAAATGATGCGCTTCAGATTTGCTGCATGGAGTTGGATTCCGTACACGAGTCGTACAACTTGCAGACGCATGACTCGGCATCAACCGGTGCAGACTCTTCAGGAAAGTCCGATTCTCCCAAATGAGCAAGTAACTGAGAACATTTGACAAAGGTGTTCCACGTAGTTTGTTTGTCAATACCCCCCAGGACCTGGCTGGTCTTATCACACCCAGTCATAGCATGAAAGGCCAGCAAAGATGTTCTCAGGCGACTGTCCATCTGAATCTTGTGTATTGGAATGTGCCTTTTCTTCTTTGCCATTCCAGCTTGCATCCATACATGTTTGCAAAGTTCGAGTGTGTGCGACACAAGGAGAGCGATGGCATGAGTGTCACGGCAAATGACATTCGCCTGCTGAAAACCGGACAGTTTGGCATCTCAAGTATGCACTATAAGCGTGTCTGCCTTCTCGTGATTCGAACTGGGACGAGAAAGTGTCCTGTCTGTCGAAGACCAAACTTTCTTCGGATCGGTGAATCCGCCACTCAGAATGAGTTCTCTTCTGACTTCTGTCTGATAGCAAGTTGAGAGCTCAGTGCAGAGAAAATTGACTTGCCTCGTTTTCTCCGAGGGAAATAAACTTCTCCCAATTCCCAATTTTCTGATCTCTGCTTTTCACCCTTCTTCAAATTCCTTTGCCTTTCTCTCCTCCATACTTTCCCCACATTCCTTCTTTGATTGAGTTCTCATGGCATGGTCAATCTTATCTGCGAGCCGGTTAAGTTCTCAATGAACCTACTGCCTTGCTTGTGTCTCAGAGACATTGGTGTACTATTATACATATTACCAGGACATTTCATTGACATAACAATTAACAAATCAACATCGATCTTGATCTTGGGATCCTCACATTATCAACTTTGCTTAGATTAGATGGGAACAACAAAGGGACCTGCAGCTCAACGGAATATTGTTTTTTTTTTTTTAAGAATAATAATAATCACCATCATGATCAACATCACAGTCGCACCTCCCAAGTTTCACATCGACCCCAGCAGGCATCTGTTGTGACTTTGAAATCCCTACAACCATGCTTTTGCACGGAGAAGGTGAACTCGCGTACAGCACAACCCACAAATGTTCTGAGGTCCAGGGCCTGGCTCGGTGCAGGTGTACCCAAGCACAACAAAAGGCCAAGCAGCGTAGAGCGGGGAACCGCCATGCCAGATGTCACAGCCTCGTCCCTGCAAGCACAACATGACCATCAGCATGACAATTTATGTTTGTCTCAATCACTTCTGCAAATTGACACCAGCATATGCAACAGGTACGCCATCCATAGATCGGTCGCAACTTGGTGTCCCTGCATGACGAGCAATATACAAACTCAGCCAAGTCGGCTACACTGTCATGCAGGAGTGTCCTACATAAGACTGAACTATTTATTTATTAAAGAATGAAAACAAATGTAAACAAGAAAGAGCAATCAGACATTTTCGACCCTCGCCAGGACTTGTTTTGTGTGGTGTTTGTCATTTTGTGTACTGCATTTTGTATGGTGTGTGTGTGTGTACTGCTGTGTTGCATGAATAACAATCAAAAAGGAAAAGATGAAGTCATCAGGAGGAACCTGGATAGGATTCAGGTTTCAGCTGCTACTTCTCTACCCTCAAAACCATCCAGGCGCAAACAAGTGAGCCTTATTCAAAAACAAAATCAAAAAGAACCAAAATTCAAAAATTAAATAATCCTGGCTGCCAGACCATGCATCCGATCAGATTGAAATTTAAAACATATGTTTACCATCAAAACTAGATCATAATTGTGAAGTTTCACGTCAATTGATGAAGCGGTTCAAGAGAAATCATTTTTAAAGATTTTTGTTCAATCCAACATGGCTGCCAGATCATGTGACTTATGCATTCTACGAGGATACCATAGTATCCCCAAGGCTTCCCTTCGATCTGTCAAGACATTCTGCAGAAGATGATTTTTCAAGGTTTATTCTTCAAAAAATCATAGCTGCCAAAACCATGTGACCTATGACATCATAAAACTAGGACAACCTTCGACGTCACGACATCACCAGTAAGCCTCCACCCACATTGTTACATCATTATACATACTTGTACCAAGTTTGATTTAAATCCCTGAACCCAGATTTAAAATATTAAAAAAATTCTGGCTGCCAGACCAAACATGCATTCAATGCGGTGGAAATTTAAAACAAATATTCCCCATAACTATGAGATCATAACTCTGATGTTTCACGTTCAAGAGAAGGAATTTTTTTTTTGTTGTTGTTCAGTACAATGTGGTTGCGAGACCATGTGACCGATGATGTTGAAATTTTCAACTAATATTCCCCATACCGAGAGAAATTGAAGGAGGTGGGTTTGGGGTGGATTTACGGTGGTAGAAAAGATTGAGGATTTGGATGGGGGACGATAGGTGGTGGTGAACAGCTGTTTTGAAGGCCTGGAGGGAAGAATGGGATTGAACAGAGTGAGGGAGTTTATTCCAAAGGCGGGAAAAAAGAGGAATGAAAGAGTGAAGGTGAGCAGTACTTCGTGTTTTTGGTAGTTTGACCAGAAGGGGGTTGCTGGCGGACCTTGAATGACCAGCGGAAATATGGGGGGGGGGGGGGAGGGACATGTTGCAGACAGAGCAGGGGGGCGAGACCAGAGAAAAGACGGCAGAAGACAGAAAGACCACCGACCTGCCTGTGGCTTCTGGTGAGAGAGAGAGTGTGAGGCCCAAAGACTCAGCCTCATTGCGGGAGATGCCAATTATCCAAAATGCCTTGGTTTCCACAGTGTGAAGCCGAGAAAGGTGGGAGGCAGGGGCACCAGCCCAGAGGGGAGAGCAGTACTCCATCAGGCTGTGGATTAAAGCTTTGTATGTGGTCAGGAGCTCAGGTGGGCCGAGGAAGGAATTTGCATGATGGAGGATTCTCAGTCAGCAACTGGCTTTGGAGGCCAGGTTGGAAATGTCGCTTTCCCATGAAAGATCATGGCAGATAGTGAGACCCAGAAGCTTGAATGAAATGACTTCTTCCAGAGGATTGTTGAGAAAGTAGATGAGGGGGGGGGTTCTAAACGGTCCTTTCGGAGAGATATAGATCAAAGAAGCTGCTGCTTGCCAGTCTGAGGGATGACAGATGGTACGGCAGAGGGTGGAGTCATCAGCAAAGAGATATAGAGGATTTTACAGAGAGTCGGAGAGATCATTGATGAAAACCAGAAAAAGAACAGGGCCCAGAACGCTACCTTGAGGAACTCCAGCCTGCACAGGAAGGGGGGATGAAAGAACTCCATTTAGGGTCACATGTTGACTGCGACAGGAGAGGAAGTCTGTGAGCCATGAGTGGAGATGGCCTTGGATACCATAGGAAGAGAGTTTGGTGAGCAGGGCAGGGTGCCAGACCATGTCAAAAGCAAACGATATGTCCAGGCTTATGGCTCTGATTTCATGTCCGGCATTGAGGACCTCCATCCATTGTTGGGAGAGCAGAAGAAACATATCCAGGGTAGAGTGACCTGCTCTAAATCCAAATTGATGATTGGAAATCAAGCCATTGGAGAAGAGGAAGAATTTTAATGTCTGAAGCGATGATGGATTCCATCACCTTGCTGATGATTGGGAGAAGGCTGATTGGTCTGTAGTTACAGGGATCTGTTTTTGCACCTTTTTGTGCAGGGTGTGAGTTGTGTGTTTGTGAGTTGCTGTGAGTGAGTTGTGTGTTTGCTCTCATACGAGCCTCGACCAAGGTATACAAAAAAAGAAAAAGAAAAAAGGGTGGTAATGTTTGCTGATTTCCAAGCAGATGGCAGATGACCTTGAGCAAATTATAGGGTGAATGGGACAGAGAGAGGGTGAGCAAGAGCATTGGAGCAGATTTTTAGGACAAAAATTTAGTTTTTCAAACTAACATGGCTGCCAAACCACACAACATATGGCATTGAAAATTTGGCCTCCACCCACGATTTGGTTGAGGATCACATGTGTGAAGTTTCATTTTGATCAAATAATGATCGTTTTTTTATCCAATATGGCTGCCACAACATGTGACCTGTGATGTCATAATTTCCACACTGTATGCAGCTACATTGTTCGATGATATTTTTGACAAATTTCACTTTTATTGGTTAAGCGGTTCCAAAGAAAGCATTATTTAATATTTTCTTCAATCCAATATGGCTGCCGAACCACGTGACTTGTCAATTATTCTTTGTCACTTTAGTATTCCCAAGGCATGGTAAATAAGTTTGTAAAGTTTCCCCCCAATCTCTCCAGCCATTCTGGAGAAGAAGATTTTTGAAGGTTTTAAGGTAAATCCAAGATGGCTGCTAGACCATGTGACCGATGACATCATAGTTATCAAAATTTATTCAACATGGCCGGTCGATCATTGATGCGCAGTTTCACTTCGATCTTTAAAGCGGTTCTAGAGAAAAAAAATTCCTTTAAAAAAACAACAAAACAATATGGCTGCCAAACCACGTGACTGATGATGTCATTAATCTATAATTCCAGCAATCTCTGTGTGTCTGTCTGTCTGTCTGTATGCGACCGCTGTTTCTCGACAACCACTGGTCCGATCTAATTGAAAATTGCTGGGGACCTGTGGATGTGCTTTTTCGAGGTTTGATATTAATCGGACAAGTGGTTCCCAAGTTATGGCCATTTAGTTACCAAACCAATGACAGGATATGGTGCTATGACATCACGATTGACGTTACAATTCTTTTTTTTTGCACGTATGGCCACGCACGTACGGGCCCGCATGTACCGGCACGCACGTATGGGCACGTACTAATAAAAAAACAATTCTGTTGACCAATCTATCCCGAGATGAACCTCACCAATTTTTATACTAATCCAATACAGCGTTCAACTTGTCGAATTTTGACCGGGATACCACTTCACCGATGACATCACAGTCAAATTAAATCATTCTCAATCCCCATGCAGCGTCATTGCCAGATGTTAGGCTTCAGTTTTTTTCCATGGTGCAGTTTAGGAGATACGGAGGTCCAAAGTTTTTCCATTTCTCCAACATGGCTGCCACCCCACGTGATCAATGACGTCATAATTGTCATTTTAAAAACTCTGCATGAGTAGTCGCTCCTCTGGTGAAAAATTTGGGTCAATCCGCCAAGTGTGTGCAGAGAAAAACACACGTTCTGTGCAGCCAAACAGACAAACAAACACAAGGAGAGCATCAGAAGTATTTCTTTGGTTATCTAATCTAATCTAATACTGTAAATGTCAGTGTGTGTCTGTCCATCCATCTCCTCCATAACTCCAAAACCATGAAACCTAGCGGCCCCAAACTTTGCATGCATACTAAGGGACCTCCAAGGCTGTACATTAATGGGAATTGGATGTTTAGGTTAATTTAAACACCCCTTTTGAAGATATTTAACGGTCTTGTCTAATTATTCTATATCGAGGCGTTATCTTTGGTCACCTCGCTGTCCCTTGCTGGGGTCTTAATTCACCATTAGTTGTGGCCTGCTCAACAGGCCAAACTGTTTTTGGTCTTTTTGATACATGGAAGGCATTTCTTGCAAAACTTGCCGTTTTTTCTTAGGACATTGACACCTCGACTTTCCGCCAATTCCAACATCTTAAAGAACTATCGACACATCACACGCCATCAGTGTTTCCGAGATTGGAATGTTCAAGCAGGAACAGAACTTTGTCAGATTCCAACATTTCCAACATTTTGGCCCGATGTTTACCTTTCTAATTAAATCGGACAACTTTGATAGCACCACCGCGGACTTGACAGTGTTTCAGTGAACGGGTGTTGAGGATTTTGAAATGCAGCTCATTGAGTTACAATGCTCAGACTTATGGGCCTCAAAGTTTCGGGGATCTGGAGCACACACACACACTTGAGGCTACCGAGAGAGAGATCACAAGGTCCCTATCCTGACCTTCTGGAAGTCCTTGCCTGTGATTGATTGCTTGAACAAAGTGGCATTTTCACTGCTCTCAACATTTGGATCCACACACCTCTGTGAACAGATATCTTCACATATGAAGTCACGACAACTCAGCAAGGGCAAGGATCACACGAAACGGTAAGATCTTCCTGTTAATTAATTTATTCATGAAGGTGCAAACATTTAAGTAGAACTATTATATTATTGATGTTAAAAATGTATCAATGGCACGCAGGTCCATAAATAATAGTTACTAAATTAACTCTTGGCACGCCACTTCTGAAAGGTTACTGAACCCTGATCTAAGCAGTCTCAACAGTTGAAAGGCACATTCCAAAAGTACGTAATTAATAGATGTACGTGTCGTCACCATGCAACTGGTGTTCAAAGAGTACATAATTATTTGACATCTTGTGACATGCAGACATCAACTGAGCTTTATATGTACATTAAGATGTTCTACAACTGATTTACTAATGCTGAAGTACAAACTTTGTCCACGTGCTCACATTGTATTGTTACTGTACATACTTTGTAGACGATCTAACATTCTAAATAGTATGTACTTTATAGAAATATATGTTTGTTGTTTATAAATGTATATTTTTTTTGTTCTTTATAGAAATATATGTCCGTCCCGGATTGTGTCCAATAGCTGAGGAGACTGCTTTGGCAGCACCAACGCTCTGCACAGAGGAAAGATGTCCCAATGTCTCAATGTCCCATTAGTTGTGGTCCCAATGTTAAGATGTTAAGATGTCCCCATCATGAGTTAAGATGTCCCAATGGATGGATGGAAACAAAGAGCTTACACTATTATTTGAAGGAATTATAGACTTTGGAATGTGCTTTATTCAGGGTGAGAATCTTGCTATGGGAAGGTTAGAAGCATATCTTTGTGTCCATGGGGCGTTCATGAGTCTGTCGAAGCCCCTTACAGTCAGGGGAGGGGGAATGGTTAGGTGAGGGAGGGACAGTGTACTTTCAGGACCAGACCAGGTAGTGGCCATGAGATTGAGCGTATATGGAAGGGTCAGCTTAGACTTTCCTCATAGGCCACTCCGACAATCACTCAGTTTGATGACATGGTTGAGAACAAATCCACCCAAGAGTACTCAGGAGGTGTTTCACCACTACAAGGAGAGTGTTGCTTTTGGGAGAAGAGCAAGCCAGCGTGAATAAGGAAACGCAAACGACGTAGTGTGAACGACGCAGTATGAATCCATCCCTCCATGGGGACCATACTCTGTGCAGAGCGTTGGTGCTGCCCAAGCAGTCTCCTTGGCTATTGGACACAATCCTGGATGGGTCACCACTCCGACACAGGATACCAGCATGCTGCCACTCATTTTGTTGATCTCGAAAGGATGACAGGCAGAGTCAACCCCACCTGATATTAATTCAACAGCCGAGTGGGATTTGAACTCAGGATCCTAGCCCAAGCCCACCACCCTAACCGTTAAGCCAACACCAGCATGCAGCATGAATGACGCGGCACAAATGAGGCAGGGTAAACGAGGTGGCACAGAGACAGTTTGACTTAGGTGGTGCAGACGAGGTGGCACGAACAAAGCAACTCGAGGAAAAGGGGAAATGTTGTGTCCTGTTATTATATTGATGATGTAAATGTTAATATGATCTTTGATATGGGATGGCACTCATGAAGGGGATGGGGAGAGCATCAGAGGAGAGAGAATATGGTGGTGATTGAGTAAAGCCTGTTATTGTAATCCTGTGGTCTGGATTACAATAACCGGTTATTGTAACTGACTAAAACACATTGCAATAACATAGTCCAAGATTCCTGAGGTCAACTTCCTGGATCTCCAATTATTTAGTCCTTTCTCTTTCCTGAATCTCCAGTTCTTTAACCCATGGTCTTTCCTGAATCTCCAGTTCTTTCAGCTTATATTCCCTCCATCTTCTGTTTTCTTGTTCTTTGAACTGCAACTCCAATTTTTCAATTCAATACTTTCAGACTTCTCATCTGTTAACAAACGGAATGCCAATTCCTCCAAATGCTTTTCAACTAAATTGTTTACCACAAATGATAGAATTTCAGCCTTCTTTCAAATTGGTCTAACCTGTCGGTTACAATACTTGGCTACTTCCATAAACTCCACTTTCTTTAATGTACCAAGTTTTTCCTCATCTGGTGACTCAACAAACTTCTTTCTATGAAATACCATTATGATCGTTTGTTCTTTCACTCTGTTTTCTTTTAATCAATTTATTATTATTATTATTATTATTATTATTATTATTATTATTATTATTATTGGCAATTTGGTTTCATATCCTGGACGAGCCCCCAATTTATATTCCGTGTCAACCTCAGAGCACCACAGCGAAGGCACCAGTATCCCAGATGGTGTCACGGCAGAAAATAAATAGACACTGATGTGCTATTAGTGTTGTTTTAAGGGTTAAACCAACATCCAGGTGATGGACAAAAACAATGGAAACACCTGGGTGAATGAGGGACACCAAATATATGGAAAGCAACTGCTTCCACATAGGTGTGGCCCACATGTTAATTAAGCAAATAACATCCCAGCATGCTTTGGGTCATGTATAAAAATGCTGCACAAGCTTGGTTGCCTATAATTATGGCGAGCATGGCTGCAAGAGGAGACGCCAGTGACTTTGTAAGAGGGGTGATTGTTGGGGCACGTTTGGCAGGAGCTTCAGTAACAAAGACAGCTCAACTTGCTGATGTTTCACAAGCAACGGTGTCTAAGGTGATGTCGGCGTGAAACTTTGAGGGAAAGACATCATCAGTCAAGGTCCACAGTAGGTGGAGTGCATACTCCAGGATCCTAATATCCATACATTCATTTGAAGTGCAAGGCAAAGCAGGCGAGCAACTGAAGATCAATTGACTGTAAATTTTAATCTGGGGCATGAGCAGCCAGTTTCATTTTAAAAAAAAACAGTCTGCCAATAACTCCACAGACCAGGATACCAGTCGGGTTGCAGTGCTCATCACGAACTGCTCATCATACCTGGCAATGCACGTTTGTGAGTTCAGTGGTGGAAAGAGGGGCATACAATGGTTTACTAAACAGCGGAGAAGTGTGATATGGTCAGATGAATCATCCTTCACAATGTTCTCGACAAAGGGACGAGTGCACATGTGACACCAACCTAAAGAACTCCACAACCATGAGAGCTTGGTTCCAACAGTGAAGGGTTCTAATCGTTCTGTAATGTTGTGGGACACGTTTTCCTTGAATTGTTTGTGTGCAGTCATTCCCTTAGAAAGCAAGGTGCATGTCAATCACTACTTAATGGAACTGAGTGATCATCTTCACCCAATGGTGCAGCATTCCTTTCCTTCTGGGAGGGGTATCTTCCAGGATGACAATGCCCCCATCCACACAGCACATGTGGTTGCCCAATGGTTAGTTGAGCATGCCACTGATGTTATTCATGTGCCATGACCTTCTGAGTCACCAGATCTGAACCCAATCGAGCATTTATGGGATATTCTAGAACGACGTCTGAGACAGCATTTTCCACCTTCATCAAAGAGGTGTGAGTTCATTGACTTTCTCGTGTAACAATGGTGCCACATCCTTCCTGGAGAATCACAGACACTGGCAGACTCTACGCAACGGCACATACGTGAGCACATACCATATTGGCCACACATGATGGCCCCAACACCCTGTTAAGTGACTTTACATTGATGTTTCTATTATTTGTCCATTTCCTGTACGACAGGAGAAAGAAGGGCAACTTCATAAGGAATATTTATTTATCCCTACTGTCAACCCTAAGCACAATAATACAAGTGAAAGGTCACCCCTGATGACTTTCCTAAGAATCCCCAAATTAAATAAATAGAAACAACACAGACATCAATGCAGCTGCAAGTTAACTCACGACTCTCGATATAGCAACTTAGCTCAAGCAAGCAGTTTGTACAGTAAAACCTCCAGTGGGTGATAAGTGGGTGAAAGGTCGGCAGTGAGTAAAGTTGAAAGGGTCTAGTCTGGAGGGTGCACACAAGATGAAGGCAAATGGACAGTTACGTTGTACAAGTCCTCAAGAGGTGAAGCCCTTGTATCACTGAAGTATAGCGAAAACCCCGAGTCCACATGTAAAGCTGTATCACAGATAATGAAGACAGGAAATCAAAGTTGTAAAGGACAATGTGCTACTTAAAGGACAAGAGGGGTTGGAGGGACAAAAAAGGTCCGAGAGTAGGCATTCTCAACCAACCGAGTGCCTTCTCAAAAATGGCACGGAAACCACCTGATATGATGCCAATGAAGGCATACAAGGAAGAGTTTAGAAATAGTCGCCGAGATAAACAGTAGTGCAATATCTGACAGGTAGGTTACATGAGTAAAGGGAGTTCAGCAAAGAAAAGAGGGTATGATAAACAGAAGCGAAGCTCGATTGGCACAGCCCAACGCACAACGGGTTGAAGGTGATCCATTGTGGTCAGGGATAGGTGAGGCACTGAAATCCAAGCTTGGCATGCGGAACACCCCCGATTCCTCCTTTACTGATTATGTGAAGCTGTTAGAGTATCATATCCACTGGTATTATAAAATGGTCTGCACTGCTTGAAACAGGGTGGAGCAGCTCAAGATAAAGTATCCATGCCTTCTCTCCTTGTCATCCTTATTTCCTTCTGTTCCGAATTCTCAAATTCCTTGCCTTATAACTTGTGCTGTTGTTGTCATTGTTGTTGTGACTTAACAGGAAATTTCACAGCCAATATAACCTCCACCAAAGTAAAGTTAAATGTTATAAGAGTCCAGAACAATAGTGATCAGCTAGTATATAGTCATAAACCAGTGTTTCCTCATAAGCCAGGAATCAGCCAACTAGTATATAGCCATCAACCAGTATGTAGTCATCAGTAAGTGTATAGTCAGAAGTCAGTATGTAGTCATAAGTCAGTATGTAGTCATAATCCAGTATGTAGTCATCAGTCAGTATGCAGTCATCAGTCAGTACATAGTCATCAGTCAGTATATAGTCATCAATCAGTATATAGTCATGAGTCAGTATATAGTTATGAGTCAGTATATAGTCATTAATCAGTATATAGTCATGAGTCAGTATATAGTCATCAATCAGTATATAGTCATCAATCAGTATATAGTCATCAATCAGTATATAGTCATCAATCAGTATATAGTCATGAGTCAGTATATAGTCATCAATCAGTATATAGTCATCAATCAGTATATAGTCATGAGTCAGTATATAGTCATCAATCAATATATAGTCATGATTCAGTATATAGTTATGAGTCAGTATATAGTCATGAGTTAGTATATAGTCATCAATCAGTATATAGTCATCAATCAGTATAAAGTCATGAGTCAGTATATAGTCATCAATCAGTATATAGTCATGAGTCAGTATATAGTCATCAATCAATATATAGTCATGAGTCAGTATATAGTTATGAGTCAGTATATAGTCATGAGTTAGTATATAGTCATCAATCAGTATATAGTCATCAATCAGTATGAAGTCATGAGTCAGTATATAGTCATCAATCAGTATATAGTCATGAGTCAGTATATAGTCATCAATCAGTATATAGTCATCAATCAGTATATAGTCATGAGTCAGTATATAGTCATCAATCAATATATAGTCATGAGTCAGTATATAGTTATGAGTCAGTATATAGTCATGAGTTAGTATATAGTCATCAATCAGTATATAGTCATCAATCAGTATAAAGTCATGAGTCAGTATATAGTCATCAATCAGTATATAGTCATGAGTCAGTATATAGTCATCAATCAATATATAGTCATGAGTCAGTATATAGTTATGAGTCAGTATATAGTCATGAGTTAGTATATAGTCATCAATCAGTATATAGTCATCAATCAGTATAAAGTCATGAGTCAGTATATAGTCATCAATCAGTATATAGTCATGAGTCAGTATATAGTCATGAGTCAGTATATAGTCATCAATCAGTATATAGTCATGAGTCAGTATATAGTCATGAGTTAGTATATAGTCATCAATCAGTATAAAGTCATGAGTCAGTATATAGTCATAAATCAGTATATAGTCATGAGTCAGTATATAGTCATTAGCTATCAGTCAGTGTGACACATTTTCCCTGAGGGGTGTGCATCACTTTGGTGAATGTGACTAATTCCATCAGATCACACGTCACGTTTTTAGCTCGGAAACGTTTTGAAAACGAAAATAACATTTTAGTCTCCATCATCTCACTGACATGTCTTGAATGTTTTATATTTTTAGAATCCGAATATTTATACATCAGAAAGTTTGTTACATGTAAACACACACCTACACACACACACACACACACACACACACACACACACACACACACACACACACACACACACACACACGCACACACACACACACACACACACATACACACACATACACCTACACACACACACACACACACACAGACACAGACACACACACACACACCTACACACACCTACACACACCTACATACACACACACACATAAAAGGAGTGGAGTTGGGGAGACATAATGTTCGACCGTCAGCATGGCCACAATCACAACACATCAGGAAGATGTTGACAACGAGGCTCAGGCCGAACACGTCACTCACCAAGTAAAGTTACCTTCAATCAGGGGTATGGACACTACATGTGCCGACGTCGGGATATCCTGCTTTGGAGAGAGGAGAATGTGAGAGGAGGGCACGGATGGGGTTGGGACGTTGGGTGGAGAACACAACCTATAATCATGGAAACACAAGTCTACCTGAGGCTGTGAATGAGTCCGTGACATTTCTCATGATCACAAACCGTGTTGTCAGTCGGAGAAAGCATAACACGTGTGTCTGTGTGTGTGTGTGTGTGTGTGTGTGTGTGTATGTGTGTATGTGTATGTGTATGTGTGTCTGTGTGTAGGTGTGTGTGTATGTATGTGTGTCTGTGGGTAGGTGTGTGTGTCTGTGGGTAGGTGTGTGTGTGTGTGTGTGTCTCTGTGTGTGTATGTGTGTGTATGTGAGTGTGTATCGGGGTATGTGTGTGTTTCTGTGTGTGTGTGTGTGTGTGTGTGTAGGTGTGTGTAGCTGTGTGTGTAGGTGTGCGTGTGTCTGTGTGTGTATAGGGGTATGTGTGTGTAGGTGTGTGTGTATGTGTGTGTAGGTGTGTGTGTGTGTGTGTGTGTGTATGTGAGTGTGTATCGGGGTATGTGTGTGTTTAGGTGTGTGTGTGTAGGTGTGTGTGTTTGTGTGTGTGTGTGTGTGTGTGTGTGTGTGTGTGTGTGTGTGTGTGTGTGTGTGTGTGTGTGTGTGTGTGTGTGTGTGTGTGTGTGTGTGTGTGTGTGTGTTGTTCATGAAGCATAATAGGTTGGGGGCCAGTGGGACCTACCTTGCACCCCCCCTCCCCCCGCGACAATTGTTCACTGATACCACAGTGTTCATATACTGTATATCCCAAGTATCAGAAAAAAGATGTTCCCAGAACAATAACTCTTTTTCACTCTGCTTTACTAAGCTGTTTCCATGGCAACCAAACAAAAATAGACGAATCTCACAAAGATCGGCAAAATGTCAATAGCTCTGTCAAATATAAACATAAAATCACAAAATTGGTGTCAAATTGAAGCTAAAACATTTACGTATTAAAATATATTTTGTTTATGCGAATTTGCTCATTAGCATATTAATTAAATTTGACACTAAAGATAATAATTCCCACAAAAATGCAAGAATTTCCATTTTCTTTCCTTGTAATTACCACACACGTCAGTTTTTTGTCAAAAAAACATTACTTTAGTGTTGGCAGATACAAGCCAGGTTGGCAAAAAAAATATATTAAAATTTTAAATTTTTTAAACTAGGCTAATTAGCATAAAATACAAAGCACAACGAATCGTTCGAAAATCATGCGAAATCACATTAATCAATACAATTAATTACCTGGGCCTGATATAATACATAACTGTGACTCATGATGTCTGGTGGTGTTTAAGGGAAACATAACTATTTTCTGTTTGAGTAAAAGTAGTGGAAATAATTTTAAATGCACTGATATGCTAATTAGGATCCGCCATTATGTAAATTCTCATTTTCGTAAAAATCTCAACTTCTGATCCATGGAAATTTGTAAATGAGGAATCTACACATATGTTTGGAGGGTCAAGGAGTAGAGTGAACATATTTCCTTTGTTGTCAGAGATGTAGAATAATGTCTGGATTGCTTAATTACATGAAAAAATGTAAACGGCTTAATAAAGCATAGTGCAAATGCGTTATTTTTCTGGGAACATCTTTTTTCTGATACTTGGGATATATATGAACACTGTGGTATCGGTGAAAAATTGTCACGGGGGGCAAGCTAGGTCCCACTGGTCCCCGGCCTAAATCTCCTCCTCCTCCTCCTCCTCCTCCTCCTCCTCCTCCTCCTCCTCCTCCTCCTCCTCCTCCGTGCTGATTCCCGACACGGTGATCCGTTAATCGTCATACAGGAGCGATATTCAATCATAATGTTACAATAGTCATCCCGGTGGGGCGATCCGTGACCGGGTCATTCTCACATAATGTACAGATTGATGTCACGTGTCTTTAAGTGGCCTCATTTTATGAAATTTCAGGCATTTTCGGCGAACTTATGGACCAGATATCTTTGCCCCGGGTCGCCTTCAAATAATTCCGTCGTTTGAGATCATAAAATTACAATGAATAAGGAAAAAAATGAGTTTGTTCTCTCAGTCTGAGGCAATTTTTTTCAGTCACAATACCCACAGTACCATGTTCATGTTCATGTCCCAAAAAAGCCTCAATAAATCCGAATTTTACGAGAATTCATGTCGGGTTCCTTCTTCATTCAATATCTTCCGTATTCGAGTGTAAATTCCGCCGAAAACTGGACAAGTTTTGCAATACAGTGGATTTTGTGCCCGTCACTCAATTTCGTCATTTCCGTAACGAACACGCCCTTCCGGTGAAGGTGAGAACTGTGAGCCAATCAAGCGGGGACGTCGGGTCACGTGATCGTGACGCGGGGTTCGGGTCTTGTCCCGCCATTTTGGAATTATTTTTCTCGTTTGGTCGGCGCAGTTTGGGTGTAAAAACTCCTCACAAGTTGGCAACGTGAGTCCGTACGGTTATTCAACGTCATGACCGTACATTCCCCATTGACCATACATATGAATTTCAACAGATATTATGTTCACGAACGTCGAGAATGCTTTTAAATGATAACGTTTTAGACAATTCACGGTGTGTCTGCTTACCGGTCTGGTCACCACGAGGTGACCAGACCTCGTTGTATGTTGATTTCGTCATTACTGTAACGAGTCGGGTCAAACAACCACCAAACTCACAACAAATTGCAACAAAAGGTTTCTCAGTGGTTTTCATTCCTACGGGATATACTGATCAATAGAAAAAAAGTACCAAAATCTGACATCCAGAAATGGGTTAAAACAGTCATTTTCGAGATGGCCGCCACTGGGCTTTGAAATAACTAAAACAGCTATAACTTCTTCAATAATTGTGATAAAAACTTAATTGTTGGTTCTGGTCCATGGTTTTAATGGATCAGCAATCCACTGGTGTCAATAAAATTTCGATCTGATCAGTATTTAACATGAAATCCAAGATGGCGGCAAAAAAAATGAAGGGCGTAAAATCAATAAATCGTGTCTATATAATCAGACCTCTGTTGGGCAATCACCCAACATTTATCAAATTCTAACAAAAGGGTTTTCAGTCTTCTCTTACCAGTAATTATATGTGATGTATTCCATGTCAGGGGAATGTCCCTGGCTCTGATTGAGTAGCCTATCCCTTTTATTCGAATGCTCTTTCCCTGAATGTTTTGTTTTCTGTGTTTCAGGTTTGAAGAATGAGTGCTCCTGAGATGCACGAAGATCGGTGTTCAATTTGCAAGGAGAGGCTTGAGGATGGAAGTGACGTTGTGCAAATTCGTCAGAAGTGCGCTGATGGCATCAATGCAGCCGGTGTTCAGAGAGGTGATGATGTTTATTTGGTGGCTGGATGCAAGGTACACGCGGACTGTCGTAAACAGTATATAAATCAACTTGACATCCTGAATCAAAAGAAGAAACGAGGACCATCCAAACCGTCCAGGAAGCGAAGTTCACGCGTGTTGACCGGGCCTTTCAACAGCAAATCTGACTGCTTGTTCTGTGGGACCACAGTGGACCTTGGAAGTTTTGACTACAGTCATGTCAAGACTGACGACTTTGCCAAAACCATTCTGGAGTGCTGTGAGAATCGGTCCGATGATTGGTCATTCACAGTGAAAGGGCGGATTGAGTACTATGGTGGAGATCTTCATGCAGCTGACTGCATATATCATCATCAGTGCAGTGTCCATTTCCGCACTGGGTGTGATGTACCAGTGCACTTCCGGAGTGGACCAGATTCAACAAGTAGGAAATCTGGACGTCCGATAGATAGTGATCAAGAGCAGGCATTCTCCCGAATGTGTTCATATCTTGAGATGAATGATGAGGAACAGATGACTGCTTTGTACCTTCGTGGCAAAATGGAAGAGTTTCTTATGGATAAAAATTCTCTTCCATACACCAACTACTATCTGAAGAAGAAAATGAAGGAAAGATATTGGGGCTCCATTTATATTGCTGAAGGAGAGGGCGTAAATGACATAGTTACATTCAGGGAGAAAACATCACACATACTCCGGTCATTCTACAAAGAAGCACAGCGAGGAGGAGATGAAGAGGCACAAAAGAAGGCCACAATTGAGACGGCAGCAAGGCTGATCAAGAGTGATATCAAGAACGGTGTACCATCTGTTACTGATCACTACCCAAACTCAGAAGAACTTCAACTTGACTCTGCACTGGCATTCCTTCCAGATACACTTCGAAATATGTTGAATAGTCTGTTCGTTGGAAAAAAACGCGCAACGTAAAGTGGCTAGTATTGGACAAGCCATTGTACAAGCAGTGAGACCTCGGGCTGGGCTTCCGTGTACGTCTGCATGTGGATCATGCCAAGTGACAATTTGTGACAATCCACTAAATCAAGCCTCTGAGGAACTAGAGGACGGTGATTAGGACTGAAATTGTAACCTAAACTGCCATGATGTAATGTTCACAAATAAATGTTTCAGTGGCACCAGGTGTTCAGTGATTTTGGTTCAGATGGAAATTTTTTTGATTTTTGCACTCTTGAATTTTGCCGCCATCTTGGATTTCATGTTAAATACTGATCAGATCTAAATTTTATTGACACCAGTGGATTGCTGATCCATTAAAACCATGGACCAGAACCAACAATTATGTTTTTATCACAATTATTGAAGAAGTTATAGCTGTTTTAGTTATTTCAAAGCCCGGTGGTGGCCATCTTGAAAATGACTGTTTTAACCCATTTCCGGATGTCAGATTTTGGTAAACTTTTTTTCTATTGATCAGTGTATCCAGAAGGAATGAAAACCACTGAAAAACCTTTTGTTGCAATTTGTTGTGGGTCAGGTGGTTGTTTGTCATAAATTGACCCGCCGAAACACCATGACCATTACATTTTAGTTTTGTTACGGTGATGATGATTAATGATTTGTGTTACGGTAATGATGATTTGTGTCATGATAATGATGACTTGTGTCACGGTAATGATGATTTGTGTCACGGTAATGATGATTTGTGTCACGGTAATGATGATTTGTGTCACGGTAACGATGATTTCTGTCACGGTAATAATTATTTGTGTCACGGTAATTATGATTTGTATTACGGAAATGATGATTTGTGTTACGGTGATGATTTGTGTTAGGGTAATGATGATTTCTGTCACGGTAATAATGACTTGTGTCGTGGTAATGATGATTTGTGTTACGGTAATGATGATTTGTGTTACGGTAATGATGGTTTGTTTGACGGTAATGATGATTTGTATTACGGTAATGATGATTTGTGTTACGGAAATGATGATTTGCATCACGGTAATGATGATTTGTGTCACGGTAATGATGATTTGTGTCACGGTAATAATGATTTATGTCACGGTAATGATGATTTGTGTCACGGTGATGATTTGTTTTGCGGTAATGATGATTTGTATTACGGTAATGATGATTTGTGTTACGGAAATGATGATTTGCATCACGGTAATGATTATTTGTGTCACGGTAATGATGATTTGTGTCACGGTAATGATGATTTGTGTCACGGTAATAATGATTTATGTCACGGTAATGATGATTTGTGTCACGGTGATGATTTGTTTTGCGGTAATGATGATTTGTGTTACGGTAATGATATTTTGTCACGGTAATGATGATTCGTGTCACGGTGATGATGATTTGTTTTACGGTAATGATGATTTGTATTACGGTAATGATGATTTGTATTACGGTAATGATGATTTGTGTCACGGTAATGATTTGTGTCACTGTCATAATGATTTGTGTCACAGTAATGATGATTTGTATTTCGGAAATGATGATTTGTATTACGGTAATGATGATTTGTGTCACGGTAATAATGATTTATGTCACGGTAATTATGATTTGTATAACGGTAATGATGATTTGTATCACTGTAATGATTTGTGTCACGGTAATGAGTTGTTTGACAGTAATGATTTGTATTACGGTAATGATGATTTGTATTACGGAAATGATGATTTGTGTCACGGTAATGATGATTTGTATGTCGGTAATGATGATTTGTATTTCGGTAATGATGATTTGTGTCACGGTAATTGTGATTTGTGTTACGGTAATGATGATTTGTGTCACGGTAATGATAATTTGTGTCACGGTAATGATGATTTGTGTCACGCTAATGATGATTTGTGTTCCGGTCGTGATTTGTATCACGGTAATAATGATTTGTGTCACGGTAATGATGATTTGCGTCACGGTAAAATGATGTGTCACGGAAATGATGATTTGTCTCACGGTAATGATGATTTGTATAATCGTAATGATGATTTGTATTACGGTAATGATGATTTGTATTACGGCAATGATTTTAATTTCGGTAATGATGATTTGTATTGCGGAAATGATTATTTGTTTTACGGTAATAATGATTTGTATTTCGGTAATAATGATGTGTCACGGTAATGATTATTTGTGTCACGGTCATGATGATTTGTATTACGGTAATTATTTGTGTCACGGTCATGATGTGTATCATGATAATAATTTGTGTCATGGTAATGATGATTTGTGTCACGGTTATGATGATTTGTGTCACGGTAATGATGATTTCTGTCACGGTCATGATGATTTCTGTCACGGTCATGATGATTTGTATTACGGTAATAATGATTTGTGTCACGGTCATGATGATTTGTGTCACGGTCATGATGATTTGTGTCACGGTAATGATTATTTGTCTCACGGTAATGATTTGTGTCACGGTAATGATGATTTGTATAACCGTAATGATGATTTGTGTCACGGTAATGATGATTTGTCTCACGGTAATGATGATTTGTATTACGGTAATGATTATGTGTGTCACTGTAATGATGATGTGTGTCACGGTAATGATTATTTGTGTCACGGTCATGATGATTTGTGTTCTGGTCATGATTTGTGTCACGGTAATGATGATTTGTGTCACGATCATGATGATTTGTGTCACGGTAATGATTTGTATAACGTTAATGATTTGTAACACGTTAATGATAATTTGTGTTACGGTAATGATGATTTGTGTTACGGTAATGATGATTTGTGTTACGGTAATGATGATTTGTATTACGGGAATGATGATTTGTATTACGGGAATGATGATTTGTATTCCGGTAATGATGATTTGTATTCCGGTAATGATGATTTGTATTTCCTTCATGATGATTTGTGTTACGGTAATGATGATTTATATTACGGTAATGATGATTTGTGTCACGGTAATGATGATTTGTGTTTCGGTAATGATGATTTGTGTTACGGTAATGATGATTTGTGTCACGGTAATGATGATTTGTTTTACGGTAATGATGATTTCTGTCACGGTAATGATGATGTGTGTCACGGTAATGATGATTTGTATTACGGTAATGATGATTTGAGTCACGGTAATAATGATTTGTATTACGGTAATCATGATTTGTGTTACGGTAATAATGATTTGTTTCACGGTAATGATTTGTGTCACGGTAATGATGATATGTATTACGGTAATGTTGATTTGAGTCACGGTAATAATGATTTGTATTTCGGTAATCATGATTTGTGTTTCCGTAATGATGATTTGTGTCACGGTTATGATGATTTGTATGACGGTAATGATTATATGTATGACGGAATGATGATTTGTGTCACGGTTATGATGATTTGTGTCACTGTAATGATGCTTTGTGTCACAGAGATTATGATGATTTGTGTCATGGTTATGATTATTTGTGTCACGGTCATGATGGATCTGTGTCACGGTGATGATTTGCGTCACGGTAATGATGATTTGTGTTTCGGTGATTTTAATGATTTGTGTCACTGTGATTATGATTTGTGTCGCGGTCATGATGATCTGTGTCGCGGTAATGATGATTTGTGTTTCGGTAATGATGATTTGTGTTACGGTCATGATGATTTGTGTTACGGTAATGATGATTTGTGTTACGGTCATGATGATATGTGTCACGGTAATGATGATTTGCGTCACGGTAATGATGATTTGCGTCACGGTAATGATGATTTGCGTCACGGTAATGATGATTTGCGTCACGGTAATGATGATGTGTGTTACGGTTATGATGATTTGTGTTACTGTGATTATTTGTGTGATGATGATTTGTGTCACGGTAATGATGATTTGCATCACGGTAATGATGATTTTCGTCACGGTAATGATGATTTGCGTCATGGTAATGATGATTTGTGTCATGGTAATGATGATTTGTGTTATGGTAATGATGATTTGTGTTACCGTAATGATGATTTGTATTACGGTCATTATGATATGTGTTATGGTAATGATGATTTGTATTACGGTAATGATGATTTGTATTTCCTTAATGATGATTTATGTTACGGTAATGATGATTTGTGTTTCGGAAATGATGATTTGTGTTACGATAATGATGATTTGTGTTACGGTCATTATGATGTGTTACGGTAATGATGATTTGTATTATGGTAATTATGATTTGTGTTACGGTAATGATGATTTGTTTCACGGTAATTATGATTTGTATTACGGTAATGATTATTTGTGTCACGGTAATGATGATTTGTATTACCGTAATGATTTGTGTCAAGGTGATGATTTCTATGATGGTAATGATGATGTGTATGACGGTAATGATGATTTGTGTCACGGTGATGAAGATTTGTGTCACTGTAATGATGCTTTGTGTCACGGAGAGTATGATGATTTGTGTCACTGTGATTATGATGATTTGTCTCACGGTAGTGATGATTTGTGTTACGGTAATGATGATTTGTGTCACTGTAATGATGATTTGTGTCACGGTAATGATGATTATTTGTGTCACGGTCATGATGATTTGTGTCACGGTGATTATAATGATTCGTGTCACGGTGATGGTGATAATTTGTGTCACGTTGATGATGATCTGTGTCACGGTGATGATTTTTGCACTTTATGTCCACGATTTCTCATCAAACATGGTGATATTGATTTCTTCTTGGTGATAACTTTTTCTTATGTTTCTCAATAAATATTCTTGTCATCTTTGACGTTTCTTGAAAACATCATTGTCGGATATACAAGACCTTTCATTTCCGTTACGGGAATGACTCGACGGCCATAAAGCACTGAAATCGCGGTGAAAAATCGGCTAAATGAGAGGTAATTCAGCACTGCTTTCATCAAATACACCTGAAACTACGTCCCTTTTGCCACATTCTGACCTGAAATTTTTATTCTTGTTCAAATAATTTTCAAATGTTACCACCTCCTGATCCTGTCAGTAATGTGAGAATGACCCAACCGCATCCCGGTACGGCGATCCGTGACCGTCATCCCGGTACGGCGATAACTCCCGCTACCCATCCATCGCCAGTCCCTCCTCCTTTACCTTCCAAGCAGTAACTGTGCTGTCCTCACCAATCCCGCCCTTTTTGCTTTTCAATCCCCGTAATTTCCATGGGAAACTTTCCTCACCTCAATCCACACATTCGTTCCTCCCTCTCTAACCTCTATCTTCGTCCTTTCACCTCCCAACCCCCATTTCACACCATCCCCCTTTAACCTCCTCCCTCTCCCTCTCCCTCTGTTCTGTTTTTCCACATCAGGAAACCTTCCACCACCACCACGTCGCTAATTACCCCATTAACACAGCTGCCTCAGTACAATGACCCGAATTAATGAACCCATTTACTCATTACCTGCAGGCTATAATATGCAATAGATCCCTCATTATGTACAAATCATCGTGTAATTCAAGCCGTTTTATGATTCAACAAATCATTTCTTTATTTTCTTCAATTATTTCTTGTAAAATTCCCCAATAAACCCAATCATTGGCACAAGGATTGGATTGTCGTCATCGTGAGAGATAAACAACAGCTGCTTACTGCTCGTAGGGTGGAATTAAATATTCCCATTTATATACTGGTCTACCGAAAAAATAGGGGCATTATCCCTGGGCGTTCACCTCGTTGAGTAATGACACTGCGAAGAAAGTCAACATGGAATGGAATCAGCAAAATGTATCAATGGACCAATGTAATAGCAAATACTTATTTGGGGGGTGGCACCTCCCCCCACACCCCCATCCTTAAATCCACTTCGACCCCAATTTTTTTTTCAATAAAGTCAACAAAATTTGGTGCATCACGGGGGATGAAGGTTGCGGTCAAGTTTCATCAAAATTGTGTGTGTGGTTTCGGAGAAGAAAGGAAATACATATTTTGGGGGACACGGCCTCCATAAACACCCTTAAACCCCGATTTTTTTTTTTTTCAGGTCATGAACAAACTTTGGAACGAGGACGGATTTGTACAGAAAAGTTGACAATGATGGAGGGGTGGGTTGCTTTGAATCCATCAGCAAGGGATTTGTAAGTAGAGTAGGTTGTTTTCGGATAGGAAAACACTACCTTATTTGAAATCGGATGGGAAAACACTACCTAATTTGAAATCGGATGGGAAAACTACCTAATTCGAAATCGGATGGGAAAACACGACTCAATTTGAAATCGGATGGGAAAACACGACCTAATTTGAAATTGGATGGGAAAACATTACCTTGGCTGAAATTGGATGTGAAAAAACGACCTTGGCTGAAATCGGAAGGGAAAACACTGGCTCGGCTGAAATTGGATGGGAAAACACAACCTAATTTGAAATTGGATGGGAAAACACTCGCTCGGCTGAAATCGGATGGGAAAACACTACATAATTTGAAATCGGATGGGAAAACACGAAATAATTTGAAATCGGATGGGAAAACACGACCTAATTTAAAATCGGATGGGAAAACACAAGCTTGGCTGAAATCGGATGGGAAAACACTACTTAATTTGAAATCGGATGGGAAAACACTACTTAATTTGAAATCGGATGGGAAAACACGAGCTCGGCTGAAATCGGATGGGAAAACACTACCTAATTTGAAATCGGATGGGAAATCACTACTTAATTTGAAATCGGATGGGAAAACACTACCGAATTCAAAATCAAACCATAAAACACTACCTAATTTGAAATTGGATGGGAAAACACTTCCTGATTTGAAATTGGATGGGAAAACACTACCTAATTTAAAATCGGATGGGAAAACACTTCCTAATTTGAAATCGGATTGGAAAACAGTTCCTAATTTGAAATTGGATGGGAAAACACTACCTAATTTGAAATCGGATCGGAAAACAGTACCTAATTTGAAATCGGAAAGGAAAGCACTACCTAATTTGAAATCGGATGGGAAAACATGACCTAATTTGAAATCGGATGGGAAAACACTACCTAATTTGAAATTGGATGGGAAAACACTACCTAATTTGAAATCGGATGTGAAAACACTTCCTAATTTGAAATTGGATGGGAAACCACTACCTGATTTAAAATTGGATGGGAAAGCACAACCTAATTTGAAATCGGATGGGAAAACACGACCTAATTTGAAATCGGATGGGAAAACACTACCTAATTTGAAATTGGATGGGAAAACACTACCTAATTTGAAATCGGATGTGAAAACACTTCCTAATTTGAAATTGGATGGGAAAACACTACCTGATTTGAAATCGGATGGGAAAACACTATCTAATTTGAAATCGGATGGGAAAGCACTCGCTCGGCTTAAATCGGATGGGAAAACACGACCTAATTTGAAATCGGATGCGAAAACACTACCTAATTTGAAATTGGATGGGAAAACACTACCTAATTTGAAATTGGATGTGAAAACACTTCCTAATTTGAAATTGGATGGGAAAACACTACATGATTTGAAATTGGATGGGAAAACACTACCTAATTTGAAATCGGATGGGAAAACACTTCCTGATTTGAAATTGGATGGGAAAACACTACTTAATTTAAAATCGGATGGGAAAACACTTCCTAATTTGAAATCGGATTGGAAAACACTTCCTAATTTGAAATTGGATGGGAAAACACGACCTAATTTGAAATTGGAGAGGAAAACACGACCCAATTTGAAATCGGATAGGAAAACAGTACCGACTTTGAAATCGGATCGGAAAGCACTACCTAATTTGAAATCGGAAGGGAAAACATGACCTAATTTGAAATCGGATGGGAAAACACTACCTAATTTGAAATTCGATGGGAAAACACTACCTAATTTGAAATCGGATGTGAAAACACTTCCTAATTTGAAATTGGATGGGAAAACACTACCTCATTTGAAATCGGATGGGAAAACACTACCTAATTTGAAATCGGATGGGAAAGCACTAGCTCGGCTGAAATCGGATGGGAAAACATTACCTTGGCTGAAATCGGATGGGAAAACACTAGCTCAGCTGAAATTGGATGGGGAAACACTACCTAATTTTAAATTGGATGGCAAAACACTTCCTAATTTGAAATCGGATGGGAAAACAGTACCTAATTTGAAATTGGATGGGAAAACACTTCCAAATTTGAAATCGGATGGGAAAACAGTACCTAATTTGAAATCGGAGAGGAAAACACGACCTAATTTGAAATCGGATAGGAAAACGCTACCTAATTTGAAATCGGATGGGAAAACACCACCTAATTTGAAATTGGATGGGAAAACACTTCCTAATTTGAAATTGGATGGAAAACACTGCCTAATTTGAATCGGATAGGAAAACGCCACCTAATTTGAAATCGGATGGGAAAACACTACCTGATTTGAAATTGGATGGGAAAGCACTAGCTCGGCTGAAATTGGATGGGAAAACACGACCTAATTTGAAATCAAACCGTAAAACACTGCCTAATTTGAATTTGGATGGGAAAACATTACCTTGGCTGAAATTGGATAGGAAAACACTACCTAATTTGAAATTGGATGGGAAAACACTTCCGAATTTGAAATCGGATGGGAAAACAGTACCTAATTTGAAATCGGATGGGAAAACACGACCTCGGCTGAAATTGGATGGGAAAACACGACCTAATTTGAAATTGGATGGGAAAACACTAGCTCGGCTGAAATTGGATGGGAAAACACTACCTCGGCTGAAATCGAACCGTGAAACTACCTAATTTGAAATGTGATGGGAAAACACTACCTTGGCTGAAATCAAACCGAAAAAACACTTCGTAATTTGAAATTGGATGGGAAAACATTACCTTGGCTGAAATTGGATGGGAAAACACGACCTTGGCTGACATCAAACCGTAAAACACTACCTTGGCTGAAATTGAACTGTAAAAACACGACCTAATCTGAAATTGGACTAGGAAATACTACCTAGACTGAAATCGGATCGGAAAACATGATCTAATTTGAAATTGGATGGGAAAGCACTTCCTTGGCTGAAATTGAATGGGAAAACACTACCTTGGCTGAAATTGAATGGGAAAACACTACCTTGGCTGAAATTAGATGGGAAAACACGACCTTTGCTGAAATCAGATGGGAAAACATTACCTTGGCCAAAATCGGATGGGAAAACACTACTTTGGCTGAAATAGGACGGAAAAACACTACTTTGGCTGAAATCGGACGGAAAAACACTACCGAGGCTGAAATTGGATGGGAAAACACTACTTTGGCTGAAATTGAACTGTAAAAACACGAACTAATCTGAAATCGGACCAGAAAATACTACCTAAGCTGAAATCGGATGGGAAAACACGACCTAATTTGAAATCGGATGGGAAAACACTACATAATTTGAAATTGGATGGGAAAACACTACCTTGGCTGAAATGAAACCGTAAAACACTACCTTGGCTGAAATCAAACCGTAAAACACTACCTTGGCTGAAATCGGATGGGAAAACGCGAACTAATTTGAAATCGGATGGGAAAACACTACCTTGGCTGAAATCAAACCGTAAAACACTACCTTGGCTGAAATTGGATGGGAAAACACTACCGAGGCTGAAATTGGATGGGAAAACACCACCTTGGCTGAAATTGGATGGGAAAACACTAGCTTGGCTGAAATTGGATGGGAAAACACTACCGAGGCTGAAATTGGATGGGAAAACACCACCTTGGCTGAAATTGGATGGGAAAACACTACCTTGGCTAAAATTGGATGGGAAAACACTACCTTGGCTAAAATCGGATGGGAAAACATTACTGAGGCTGAAATCGGACAGGTAACACTCTGTCGGTGGAAATCACCGGTCATTCCACGTGTCCACTTGCCCATGCTTGTCCTAATTATATTTAATCTTGAAAATAAGTGCCCAGGATCTGCAGACTTGGCCGCTGTGATTTACTTGGGATTTCTCAGGTTACAGCCTGTCCGGTTCATTCGATTTCGGGAATGTTGCTTATTATACCGACATAATGATGGGGCACCGACTGGGCTCCGTGCCCCCTACCCCGATGAGTCGGTGGGTGCTCCGTTCCCTCGTTCCTGACATTCCTGTGGCCTCGCTGCCTTCCTTACAACTTGCCCTTTCACATTGTTCGGCTATTTTTTTTACCTTTCAGATCAACATGTGGACCTGCCGACGTTTTCAATGCTGAGTACACGAGTCACCGCCGGGAGGTGAACACCACCATATCGGAACACCACACACGGAACACCGAACACCCCCTCATCCGGGAAGTTCGTTGGTCATGAGCTATATCAACATTACCTGTGCACGTTAGGATCGAGGTATACGTTCGACCAGGTTACACAACTACCATCGTAGCGTTTCGCACGTGTGTGCCGTCCCACGGATGGGCGTTAAGCTGGGCATCCTGTATGCTAGCATTAGTTGTTGGAAGTTAAAAATCCCACCGTGTCCTTCGTGAAGAGTGGGAGAGCTATCGCCAGCACCATGACCAAATTCCGCTCTAAACTACAGGGGGCACCGCATCAGCGGCACTGCCACACACCCCTGCAATAACTGATGATACCCTCAGCCACGTGCTGCAAATGAATGACCAGGACTGTGGGAAATGTTTTTGAGTAAAATCTTTAGGACTCGAATGAAATTGGTGTTTGTGTTGTTTGTGTGTAATGTCTTCAATAGTCAGAGATGAAGACTCTGAAGTGGGAACAAGTTTCATCTGGACACAGCCCCACACAACACAGCACCACACAACACGGCACCACACAGCACAGCACCACACAACACAACACAGCATAGCACAACACAGCATAGCACAGCACAGCACCACAAAACACAGCACCACACAACACAGCATAGCACAACACAGCATAGCACAGCACAGCACCACAAAACAGCACAGCACAGCACCACACAACACAACACAGCACCACACAACACAACACAGCACCACACAACACAGGCACCACACAACACAGCAAGCACAGCATCAAAACATGGGCGGGTCACGTGACTCTGCTTAACCACGCCCCGGTGTACCCATGTATATACATAAACTACTGATACATCTCCCCCCCCCCCCCATCACTTTTTTGTTGTTTGTGTTTTTTACAGATCAACACACTCAGGAGGGTTACAGACATGAGCTGATCTTCTCATGGTGAGTGGAGGGCTGTCCTTGCTTGTAACTGCTGTGGGTTTCTCAATAAGGGGTACAGAGTTGGGAAGGAGTTCAGGTACATTGATGGGTGAAAAGTTTTCATGAGGAAACACCTCAGGTTCAAACACAGGTGATGTTAATACAGGAGTGGGTGACAAAGGAACTTGAGCCGGTTCAATGTTTGCCTCTGCATGACGTAACCTGAGTTGGTCAACATGTTAACCCATACGTCTACCATCACACAACTTCACATGAAACATCATTTCACCAATGTTATCGATAACGATGCCAGGTAACCACTTGGTTCCACATCAGGAGTTAACCACATACACAGGATCATTGGTCTGGAAGTTGCGGTGTACAGACGTTTGGTGGTGATTACGTTTCTGTTGATACTTGTTTTTCTCGACCTGGACCGTTATGTCCGGGTGCACTAATGATAACCGTGTTGTTAATTCACGACCCATCAGAAGCTTGGCAGGTGAGCGACCGGTGGGTTGATGTGGTCTGGTGCGTTAGTTTAGCAACACACGAGCTAGACGAGATTGAATGGAGCCTTCCTTGACGTGGCTTAGATCATTTGTGATGACCTGAACAGCGTGTTTGGCTTGACCATTACTGGCAGGTTTGTAGGGGACAGATGTGTAGTGCTTAATGACATTCCATTATCTCATACAATGGAGTTTGGAACACCATGTTGTGTGAACATGGTACATAGAGCTTCCATTGTTTCAGCAGAGGATGAGGATGGCACCACGAGAACTTCAATCCATTTGGAGTGGGCATCAACTACGATAAGGAAAATCTTTCCTTGAAATGGACCAGCATGGTCGATGTGGAGTCTGGACCATGGCTTTGATGGCCAATGGAGACTGTGGCGGTGTCTTGGCATGGGCTTGACAAGTGTAACAATGGTGTGCACTAGACTCAATGTCACTGTCCAAACCAGGCCACCAAACATGGGCTTGGGCAAGACCCTTCATGGTGACTCTGCCTGGATGAGCATTGTGGAGTTCACTGATCATTTTCCCACGGAGTTTCGGCGGAATTATCACTCGGCTACCCCAAAGTAGGCAGTCTGCATCAACAGAGAGTCCATCCTTCCGGATGAGGTACGGTTTCGCCCCTTCCGGTAATGATGCCCAATTACCTGACATAACACAGTTTAATTTGTGACAAATCTGGATTGCTATTGGTAGCACAAGCAATCTGTTTAGCAGTTACAAGCACCTCATCGTGAACGACGTTAGCCATGAGATGAATGTTATCACCAGATTGTGGAGGTTCTGGGATGGTTACGGGAAGCGGCAAGCAACTGAGCGCACAGGACATTTCCTTACCCGGGCGGTAAACCATTGAAAAGTCATAACCGGCAAGGGTCAATGTCCAACGTTTTACACGACCTGATGGTGTGGGTAGAATGGCTCTGGTTTCTCCCAGGAGACGTAACAAGGGGTTGTGATCAGTCTCAATGGTAACATGTCTTCCAAAGACATATTGGTGCATCTTTAAGGTGCCCCAGACACACGCTCACGCCTCTCGTTCTACTTGAGCATAGCGATGTTCAGTGTCAGACAGGGTTCGTGATGCATACACAACAGGCTGAAGATTACCGGTTCCATTTGTTTGCAACAACTCACACCCACTGCCTTATGAAGAGCTATCACAACTGAGAACAAGTTCCTTGGATGGGTCCTAGTGGACAAGTAATGGCGAGGAGGACAGCGTGGTTTTAGTGGCCTTGAACGTTCTTGTTTGTGAAGCTTCCCATTTCCAGACAACGCCTTTCCTGAGGAGGAGATGCAGAGGCTCCACGGTTGTGCTTAGTTGAGGCAATAAATTATCAAAGTAGGTCAACATACCCAGGAATGTTCTGAAATGTTTTGTGGCATTGGTGCATTCGCAATTGCTTCAACTTTTCTCGGAGAGGGCAAAATGCCTTGACAGGAGATTTGATGACCCAGGTATTCAACTTCACGTGCCATAAAGGTACACTTCTCATGCCTTAGGCGTAACCCAGCTTGTGACAGCCAATTGAGGACTTCGTTTAGGTTCTCAAGGTGTTCATGTTGTGACTTGCCAGTCACTAGTTTGTCGTCCTGAAATACGACTGTCCTTGGTACAGTTTTCAATAATGTCTCCATCTTGTTTTGGAAGATTGGTGCAGCAGAGCGTATGCCAAATGGGCATCTGTTCCACATGTGGAATCCTCGATGAGTGTTGATGCATGTGGAGAGCTTGGAATAATCATCCAGTTCCATTTGAGCATTGGCCTTGGTCAAGTCAAGCTTAGTGAATGTCTGGCCACCCATGAGAGTGGTGAACAGATCCTCTACCTTGGGCAAAGGGTAGCCATCCAACTTTGAATAGCGGTTGATCGTTGTTTTGTAGTCCCTACAAATGCACACTGTTCCATCTGCTTTGAGGATTGGAATGATAGGTGCTGCCCAGTCGGAGTACTCGACTGGTGAGATGATGCCCTCACTCTGTAGGCGGTCAAGCTCACATTTGATCATTGATCGCATCATGTGGGGCACAGGTCTAGCCTTATGGAACAATGGCTGAGCATCTGCAGAAACATGAATCCTCACTTTGGGCCCTGCAAAGGTGCCAACACCATCGCTGAAAAGGTCAGGGTACTTGTTGAGCACGGTATCATATCCAGCATCAGAGTTGGAGACTCTGTTTATGTCACTCCAATTAAGTCTGATTATTTGTAATCAATCTTGGCCTAAGAGAGTCAGTCCTTCTCCATACACTATCAGTCGTGGTAGGACATGAGTACCGTTTCCATATCCTACAGTTACGTTAGCTGAGCCAACTACAGGAACCACCTCCTTGGTGTATGTTCTCAAGTCAGTAGATACAGGCCGGAGTGCAGGAGCCTTTCTCGGAGGGTAAATGGAGGTGAACTTGCTCTCACTCATAATTGATCTGGAAGCGCCGGTATCAACTTCCATCCTCACCGGGATCTTATCGATTGTTCCATCAACTATAATGGGAGCATCGGAGCTCTTTGTTCAAACAGAGAAAACCTCATAAAGTTCCTCGTTTGACTCTCGGCTGCAGGCTGTGCTCTGTGACCTATCGTCCACTGCATCTGGGTTCACCCCAATGTGATGAACAGGAGACAAGTTCTTCGACTTGGATGGAGAACAATGACACTCCAAGTGTCCCTGCTTACCATAGTTGGCACAGGTATAATTCCTGTACCGACATTGGCAAGCTTGATGATTACCACCACAACACCAACAAGTTACCCCAACCTTCCAGGTAGATTCAGAAATGTCAGGAGGTGGAGGTGAATTTGGTGGCTTGCTAGACACTTTTGCTTGTAGCCAAAGATTACCTTGTTAACCGATGGGTCCTGCTGGATAACTTATGTCTTGTTAGAGATAACACGCAGGCTCTCGGCAGTTTGCATACACGTAGTGACTATTTCCATGACTTTAGCCAAATTGGGGTCTGATTCAGGAAGAAGTTTCTGCAGAATTGATTCGTCATTGATGCCGATTATAAAGAAATCACGTGACATCTCTTCGAGTTTATCTGTTAACTTGCAATGTTCGGTGAGTCGGCCTAAATCAGCCACAAACTCGGATGCTGACTGACAATCTTGACGATGGTGGTTATAAAACATCTCGAAACGATCTTATCCGGTTTTGGGTGATAATGTCTTTTCACAAGATTGACGAGCTCTTCATACGACTTGTCAGAAGGTTTGGCTGGGCCAAGAAGATCTTTGATGAGGCTGTACATCTGATGTATTGTCTGATGTATTGATGTATTGTCATTGGCTGATGTGTTTGAAACTTTTGGAACAGTCTGTCATAATAAAAATTCTTATGGATTAAACCGCGCTCACTATTACACAGCCCCGGGTTTGGCTTGGAGTGCAATGTTAAAAATGACAAAACAGAATTTGGAATTAATCAGTGATATAGATATGCTTTTAATGATAGAGAAGGCTAAAAGACGAGGAATATCTCGAGTATTTTCCAAGAGATATGCTAAAGCAAATAACAAATATTTTCCTGATTATAATAAGAATGAGGACAACTCTTACCTGATGTATTATGATGCTAACAATTTGTATGGGTGGGCTGTCTCAATCTTTACCTCATGGAAAACTTGAATGGGTTAAAGAAAAACATTATGAAAAAGTTTTACAAGACATTGTTGTCTTTTCTCAAAAAGAATTGGATGAAGCTGAAGTTGGATATTATTTTGAGGTTGATTTAAAATATCTAGAAGAACTTCATCACAAACATAAAGATCTACTTTATGCCCCTGATAAAAAATGTCCAAGAAAAAAATGGTTAAGCGATTACCAACAATCATTTATATAAAAGGTAAATCTCCAGAAAAACTACTTACTGCATTAAATGATAAAGAAAATTATGTTTTGCATCAAAGGAACTTGAGACAATATTTATCTGCTGGGTTGAGAGAGGAAAATTCATCGAATTTTGAAATTTAAACAAAGTCATTGGTTAAAGAAATATTTTGATTTTAATACAAAAAGGAGAACAGAAGCAAAAACAGATTTTGAGAAGGACTTTAATAAATTAATGAATAATGCTGTATTTGGAACGACTATGGAAAATGTTAGGAATCGACAAAACATAAGACTTGCCACATCTTGGAAACAAGCTTCAAAGTTAATCAATAGACCAAGTTTTGAGCGAGCGGAGGTGTTTTCAGAGAACTTTTGTACTATTCATTTGAAAAAAGAGATTATTGAAATGGATAAACCTATTTATATAGGAACATCAATTCTTGACTTGTCAAAGTCGTTAATGTATGACTATTACTATAATAATTTAAAATCAAAGTATAAGGATAATGTGTCATTGTTATATATGGATACAGATAGTTTTATATTAGAAATTAAGACAAGTGAAATATATGAGGATATGAGGCTCATGTATATGAGGAGGAGTGATGTAAGCGACATTTTTTTTAATGATATGATGATTATAGGGTAAGGGCAATATGGCATTAACTCCAAAATGGCCAATGTGTTCCTTACATCATTCCTCCTCGCGGCGCGTCATATGATTGATAATATTGATATTGCTACGGTTCTCTGAACCGTATGCATACAAACATACAGTTGTCCCGAAGTCAGTTATTCCATTAAGTAGATGTGCAGATAGGTCCCTCCCTACCTTGTGTGTAGTGGGAAGACACTGGAGTGCGTTGCGATGCTTTTTAGTTAGATTAATAAATCATTATATCCCATCCACGACGACCCACGGTACCCTCTGCCTGCTCGCACCTTCATCTCGCTTGCTACTCTCACATGGGCTGAACAAGCGCTTGTTCGCCTACTCGCCGAACCGGCGACTCGCGTTCTGAAAAAATCTTTGTGTAGTACCTTTTTGGAAAATCCAGTCACACGTGGAGTGGGTGGGCTTCCCGGCATGGCCGAAACCTCAACCAGAAAGGGCGGACCCATGGAAGCCCCGTACAATCATGGCGGACAGTGACGTCAGCTTTACCAAGACCCCTCCCCGCTGAGGGAGATCTATAAATTACAACACCATTCGTTCAGAGTGGTCTGGTGAGCTGGAAAGTGAGTCGTCTTGAGCGGAGCATTGGAGTGAGACAGTTCGTCGGCTGGTAGCAAAAGAAAGGAGGAAGGTCGTGGTTTGGTTGCGCTCTTTGGGGGTCCCTCGTTTCAAGTGTGAGAGAGCTGGCAAGACCTCGGCCCGACCTTGACCGGGTCTCTCGTAGGGTCCTGTCTGCAGCCCTGATCCCTGCCTCAGACTCTGCTCTACTCGACCCAGGCTCCTTCGCAGACACGGTCTCCACGCGGGCGGCCGTGGACCGAGCCGCACGATAATTGGCAGGTGCCGCACCATGGAGCATCCCTTCCCTCCAACGTTCAGGTACCCGAAAGAACTGTGATCTCAGCTCACCTCCCTCTCTGGCTGCAAAAGGTCCTTTGCCATACATCTGGGTTTATTTTCGTCTGAGTGTGTGGCGCCGTGTTCAAGTAGAATTGCATCAGTGTTTTTATTTGATCATTGTAAATCTTGCCCGTTTTATTTTTGCGACAAGTCTGCTCTGTGTCTCCTTTGTAAGTTGCTGTAAAATTGTCACCCTACATCTTTCTCTCATCTTCCCCTGCATAACATTCCCAATAAACCTGTTCCTGTACCACATACATTTCCTCACTTTAGTGTAGATAAATCATTGTCGAAATGTCCCCAGTTCGCTTTCATCTTTTCCTTCATTGGTCCAGCATGGTTCGGATCTGAATTTTAGCCAGATGTTTATTCCTGATATTCTGTTCATTCTAGCCGGTACGTCCTTGGTAGTTCCGCTCGGCTGCATCCGATCCGGAAAGGTTGTTGGTAGTTGGTAGAGTGATCCGGATCGGGCAAGGCGTACCGAGGGCGTGATTCCCTGGTAGACGACACCGCGTGGTTAATTTGGTAAATTGGTTCCAGACAGAAAGACCCTACGCTACGCGGTGGAGGTTTTGGCGTCCACGGTCGGTTAAGCGACCCGCCGCCTCACGGAATTATCCGTGAGGAACGGCCTACAATTCCGAGAGTTTGGTGGGAGACGACGTCACTTCCCCCACCTTGCGGTCGCTCTCGCCACCGAACCCCGGCCCGCAACAATATACAGTATATGATACAAGTAATTATTAGTCAGGTGATTTGTTGTTTTCATCAAAGAATAAAAAGGTAATTGGTAAGTTTAAAGATGAATTGGGTGGGAAGGTCATGAGTGAATTTATAGGATTGAGATCAAAGTCTTATGATATATATATATATATATATATATATATATATATATATATATATATATATATATATATATATATATATATATATATATATATATATATATATATTGACAATAATAGCAATGAAAGGTGTGATAAGAAGCTCAAGGGAATAAAGAGAAATATAATCAAGGAAACAATAAACTTTAAACATTATTACAACTGTTTCACCTTAAAGAAAGAAGAGTACAGAAAAATGAATAAAATAAGAAGTTATAAACATCAATTGTATACAGAAGAGATCAATTAGAAAACATTAGGAGCTTTTGATGATAAAAGATATATTTTAGAGAATGGAATCAATAGTCTCCCTTATGGTTATAAATGTAAGTGTTAAGATATTGGGTTGGGAATTTTAACAGGCTCCTGCCGTCTTTTACTGATTTATAAATGATAGAACCAAGCAATAACCAAACCAAAGAGTGGAGATGTAATCAGCCTTGGTATTTAAATGGGAAACATGAAGAATGTGAGAAATATAAAATGTCTTATTGAAGAAATAACCGGGGTAAAAGTAGATAAAACAAATAAGTGGATAAATTTAATTACAAATAAGTTGGAGGATGTAAAGAAAAAAAATCCTTGAATGGACTGAAAACTTTGATGGTTATCAACTGAACAATGGAAAAACAATTTACTACACTCTCAAAATGATATGTGGCTCAGGAGGTGGTCAAATAAGAACATTGAGAGAAGTTTATCATTTAATTTCTGCACAACAAAGACACATAAACCAAGAACGAAGTTCCAACTTATTCTTTTTGAATATACTCGATGGAAATGAATGTTATAAGAGAATTAAGTTATTCCCTGAAGTGGAACATGGACAAATATTCATTGGTTCACTCTTTGAGTGGAATGAAAATATGAAAGGGAAGAAGTGCTTTAATTAGTACGTCTCAATCTTTCATCATCTCAATTTTACATTTGCTTGTATGGGAGGGAAGGGGATAGGTGGGGAGAAAATGAGTCTCCTATTTTGGCCTTTTGGGACTTGGGTCAGAGAGTTTTTCCCTTTTTTCCCCATTCATTTGAATGGGAGTCCCAGAAACCCCATTTATCATCTACGGTCAGTAATACAGCTCGCCGCCTTTCAGCGTCCTTATCATTGTCCATTTTATTTGCCACTTTGTTTGCCACAGCAAAGGTTTATACATGGGATCACGTGACATGGAAACGGACGGATGGATGTTCCACACGTGTGTACTGTGACTGAAAGAAGATGATTAGTGCGTGTTATGAAGCCAAATCTTGTGACAAACTAAAACAAATAATCTCTGTATGACTATGACAGCTTCCTTTACTCAACATCAGTTCCGCTTCTATCCGAGGGGTTCCAGGTTTAAGATTGACAAGTTCGAATTGCAAACATACCCCATGGGAGTTCATTCGTACAACTCTCAGGTGAGCGATAGCATGGACGACAGGTAGTTTTGATATTTGGTAAGATCTTCATCGCATCAGAAAAATAAACCAGAACACCTCACAAAATTTCAATAACAATTTTAAGGAAATGTGCCGAGAGTGCCGTTTGTCGGCCCAAAGGGCCGGAATCGCACTTTGGGCTCAGTTAATGCCTGTACATGTGTCTAATATATGTCTATCAATGTTCATCGAATTATGTTCATAGATAATGGAGAAATAGACGTTTAAATGAACTGTACACAAGAAAAGAGAGAACGTGAGCGGTGCTTCGGGGTAAAAACCATCATTATTATACTCCACTATAATGTGGAATGAATTAGAGAAGGACATTAGAACGACCCATCGTGTAAGAATGATCTCGTGTAACAAGGGAAGAGAGTTAGAGTGAATGTTTGTTTGCCTTAACTATTAATGTTAAATGTTTTCCTTAACTATTAATGTCAAATGTTTGCCTTAACTCCCAATGTTAAATGTTTGCCTTAACTATTAATGTTAAATCCTTGCCTTAACTCGCAATGTTAAATGCTTGCCTTAACGAGCAATGTTAAATGCTTGTCTTAACGAGCAATGTTAAATGCTTGCCTTAACTAGCAATGTTAAATGCTTGTCTTAATCAGCAATGTTAAATGTTTGCCTTAACTATCAATGTTAAATGCTTGCCTTAACTAGCAATGTTAAATGTTTGCCTTAACTAGCAATGTTAAATGTTTGCCTTAACTACCAATGATAAATGTTTGCCTTAACTATCAATGTTAAATGCTTGCCTTAACTAGCAATGTTAAATGTTTGCCTTAACTAGCTGTGTTCAATATTTGCCTTAACTAGCAATGGTAAATGTTTGCCTTAACTATCAATGTTGAATGCTTGCCTTAACTATAAATGTTAAATGCTTGCCTTAACTATCAATGTTAAATGCTTGTTGAATGTTACTACCTTAACTACCAATGTTAAATGTTTGCCTTAACTTTCAATGTTAAATGTTTGCCTTAACTATCAATGTTAAATGTTTGCCTTAACTAGCTGTGTTCAATATTTGCCTTAACTAGCAATGGTAAATGTTTGCCTTAACTATCAATGTTGAATGCTTGCCTTAACTATAAATGTTAAATGCTTGCCTTAACTATAAATGTTAAATGCTTGCCTTAACTAGCAATGTTAAATGTTTGCCTTAACTAGCAATGTTAAATGTTTGCCTTAACTATCAATGTTAAATGTTTGCCTTAACTCGCAATGTTAAATGTTTGCCTTAACTATCAATGTTAAATGCTTGCCTTAACTAGCAATGGTAAATGTTTGCCTTGACTATCAATGTAAAATGCTTGCCTTAACTATAAATGTTAAATGCTTGCCTTAACTATAAATGTTAAATGCTTGCCTTAACTATAAATGTTAAATGCTTGCCTTAACTATCAATGTTAAATGTTTTCCTTAACTATCAATGTTAAATGCTTGCCTTAACTATCAATGTAAAATGCTTGCCTTAACTATCAATGTTAAATGTTTGCCTTAACTATCAATGTTAAATGTTTGCCATAACTATCAATGTTAAATGTTTGCCTTAACTCGCAATGTTAAATGTTTGCCTTAACTATCAATGTAAAATGCTTGCCTTAACTATCAATGTAAAATGCTTGCCTTAACTATTAATGTTAAATGTTTGCCTTAACTATCAATGTTAAATGTTTGCCTTAACTTTCAATGTTAAATGTTTGCCTTAACTATCAATGTAAAATGCTTGCCTTAACTATTAATGTTAAATGTTTGCCTTAACTATCAATGTTAAATGTTTGCCTTAACTTTCAATGTTAAATGTTTGCCTTAACTATCAATGTAAAATGCTTGGCTTAACTATTAATGTTAAATGTTTGCCTTAACTTTCAATGTTAAATGTTTGCCTTAACTATCAATGTTAAATGTTTGCCTTAACTCGCAATGTTAAATGTTTGCCTTAACTAGCAATGTTAAATGTTTGCCTTAACTTTCAATGTTAAATGTTTGCCTTAACTATCACTTAACATTGCTAGTTTGCCTTAACATTGCTTAACATTAACATTGCTTAACATTGCTTAACATTGCTTAACATTGCTTAACATTTGCCTTAACATTGCTAGTTTGTTAAATGTTTGCCTTAACTCGCAATGTTAAATGTTTGCCTTAACTATCAATGTTAAATGTTTGCCTTAACTATCAATGTTAAATGCTTGCCTTAACTATCAATGTTAAATGCTTGCCTTAACTCGCAATGTTAAATGTTTGCCTTAACTATCAATGTTAAATGCTTGCCTTAACTATCAATGTTAAATGTTTGCCTTAACTAGCAATGTTAAATGTTGGCCTTAACTACCAATGATAAATGTTTGCCTTAACTATCAATGTTAAATGCTTGCCTTAACTAGCAATGTTAAATGTTTGCCTTAACTAGCTGTGTTCAATATTTGCCTTAACTAGCAATGGTAAATGCTTGCCTTAACTATAAATGTTAAATGCTTGCCTTAACTATAAATGTTAAATGCTTGCCTTAACTAGCAATGTTAAATGTTTGCCTTAACTCGCAATGTTAAATGTTTGCCTTAACTATCAATGTTAAATGCTTGCCTTAACTAGCAATGGTAAATGTTTGCCTTGACTATCAATGTAAAATGCTTGCCTTAACTATAAATGTTAAATGCTTGCCTTAACTATAAATGTTAAATGCTTGCCTTAACTATAAATGTTAAATGCTTGCCTTAACTATCAATGTTAAATGTTTGCCTTAACTATCAATGTTAAATGTTTGCCTTAACTCGCAATGTTAAATGTTTGCCTTAACTCGCAATGTTAAATGTTTTCCTTAACTATCAATGTTAAATGCTTGCCTTAACTATCAATGTAAAATGCTTGCCTTAACTATCAATGTTAAATGTTTGCCTTAACTATCAATGTTAAATGTTTGCCTTAACTATCAATGTTAAATGTTTGCCTTAACTCGCAATGTTAAATGTTTGCCTTAACTATCAATGTAAAATGCTTGCCTTAACTATCAATGTAAAATGCTTGCCTTAACTATTAATGTTAAATGTTTGCCTTAACTATCAATGTTAAATGTTTGCCTTAACTTTCAATGTTAAATGTTTCCCTTAACTATCAATGTAAAATGCTTGCCTTAACTATTAATGTTAAATGTTTGCCTTAACTATCAATGTTAAATGTTTGCCTTAACTTTCAATGTTAAATGTTTGCCTTAACTATCAATGTAAAATGCTTGCCTTAACTATTAATGTTAAATGTTTGCCTTAACTATCAATGTTAAATGTTTGCCTTAACTTTCAATGTTAAATGTTTGCCTTAACTATCAATGTTAAATGTTTGCCTTAACTCGCAATGTTAAATGTTTGCCTTAACTATCAATGTTAAATGTTTGCCTTAACTTTCAATGTTAAATGTTTGCCTTAACTATCAATGTTAAATGTTTGCCTTAACTCGCAATGTTAAATGTTTGCCTTAACTATCAATGTTAAATGTTTGCCTTAACTATCAATGTTAAATGCTTGCCTTAACTATCAATGTAAAATGCTTGCCTTAACTAGCAATGTTAAATGTTTGCCTTAACTATCAATGTTAAATGCTTGCCTTAACGAGTTGTGTTCAATGTTTTCCTTAAGTTCGGTTTTCTTCCCGATTTTCTTTCACTTATTTTAATTCCTTTCTTGCACACACAAACCCCTTCACGTGCACGCACGTACACGTGTACCAACAGGAACAGCACCCAGCTCATTTGCATACGCACTTCTTTCGCTGTTCAAACAGCACGTCATAAAGGAGCCGACGCCTCACCTCAGATGCCACCACGACGTGACAATGTTCACAACGATCACTACAAACGCCTTTTAGAAATCCCTACAACAACCTTCGCCCCACCTCTTCCCCCACAAACACCACAACTGCGACCAACCCCTTTAACCTCATCACCACAATCGCCTCAACCACTCTGAATGCTCCAATGCCTTCACCACAAATTCCACAGCACTTCCACTATCTCACAACAACCGCTACAAACCGCCCCAACCACAGTTAGCTCCCTGGACGTTCACTACGGTCTCTGGGATTCCAGGGGAATGAAGGACATGACGAGCTGGGGAACTTCAGCGTGTAACTTGAAGCGCAAACATGTGCAGGGGCACGTTCAATGATGACTGGGTGTCCCCTGGTGTTTCGCTAAATAACTACGCTCAAACGGAGTTCAGCGCACGTTCATGGCCGGAGAGCGCTCTCGAAAACCCTCGGCCAATGTAAATGATGGAACTCTGTTACATGGCAAGGCTGAAGAGTAACCGAAGCCATTTTCGGCCCCGGAGCCGGGCAGGGCATGGGTACGACTTGGGGAGACATCCATGCACCATTGAGGATGCGCGGAAACGCCTACAGGGTGCTTTGATCCACTTTCTGGGCTCTCCTGCACTCCGGCCTCTATAAAAGAGAGCAAACGAGAGCAGAGAGCAGTCGCTCTCTTTCATCATTCGTCCAGAGCCTTTGCCGAGCTGAGTGTCATCCGAGCTAAGAAGGCACTGTAACCAAACAGGGTGGAGCGAGCATTACCGGGTCATCGGCGCTCGGCTTTGATGATGTTCCACAGTGATCTTCGTTAATCATTCACTTACAGATTTTCTTACACGTGCTCCATTAAGCTGTCTCTCACACTTCCTCTTGCATCACGCTGCATCACACTTTGCACCTCCCACTCACGCACGGAGACACCCCAGTTTTCTTCCCTCCTCCCCACTCAAAGGGCGGAGGAGATCCTTGTGAGTCAATGGCCATCGATATCTAGTGCCTAACTGTGTCTATGGACGTCCTCCAGCAGTTGGGTTACGCTTTTTTTTCGGAAGGTGGTGGCAGGATTCGCACTCCGGCCACCATAAAAACCCTTCAATCCGCAAAACGTAAGAAAACCTCATAGAAAATCAGAAAACCCACTCTGTGGAAGTACCTCCTGTGCAGCCGCCCTCCACAGGACAGCACACCGGATGACGGGATTGGGACAAAGCCTTCGGGACCCCCACTCTTTGATGACAGGACAAAAACCACGGGGTAACCTTCCTGGGTAAGATGGCGGTAGTGTATGTCATGGTGGTGCTGAGGTGTCGTCCACCAGACGGCGGTCTCCTTGGGTTAACCTGAGGCGGTCCCTTCGGGTGGGTGCCTGGAATGTCCTATCCCAAAGAAAGGATGATCACCTGTCTCTCTTATCACCTGAGCTCAAGCAATTGAACATCGGTATTGCAGCACTCTCTGAGGTTTGGAGACGGGATTGTGGTGAGATAATGGCGGGTGGTTCCACCTACTATTGGTGTGGTCGCTCTGATGGTTACCATGCCCAAGGAGTTGCTGTAGCTTTGTCCAATAAGCTGACTCAAATGATAATTGAGGTAACACCGGTCAATGAGCGTGTTATGAGACTAAGGATTCGCCACTCCTTGGGTATATTTTCCCTGGTCTCTGTTTATGCTCCGACTGAAGCGAGTGATCTTACCGTGAAGGATGCATTCTATGCCACGCTCGAGTCTATGGTTAATCAGTGCCCCAGATGAGATAGTCTTCTCGTCTTGGGGCATTTCAATGCATCGACTGGAACTAATATGGATGGTTATGAGACGTGTGTTGGTCCCCATGGGTCTCGAACTGTGAACCAGAATAGCACTAAGTTCCTTGACTTTGCAAGAAGTCGTGGACTTAGGGTGGTCGGTTCATGGTTTTAGCGCCCACAAGCTCATCGCTGGACTTGGTATTCCAACGGAGTCCTCAGTTCCTCAATACTGACCACCGGCTTATTGTAGCAACTCTGAAGTTGCAGCTTAAATCCAGGAGAATGGTACCATCCCAGCCGAGGCTGGTGTTGGCAAGCTCAAGGATGAGAGGGAAGCTGAGGAGTTTGTGAACAAGCTGAGTGGAGAATTTTGGGCTTTTGGTGCTTTTGGGGGATCCTGAAGAGTTGTGGAGTGCCTTCAAGACCACCGTCCTTGATGTTGCCTGCGGATGTCTTGGAACTCAATGTCGAATGAGGAAGAATTTTGTCTCTTAAGGGACACTGGATACCATTGACCAGAGTTGGGGGGCCAAGCTTAATGGCAGAGCTGAGCTGTTCAGGGAGCTGCGGCATAAAACTGCACGTGTGCTGAGGGTGGACAAGGAGACATATGTGCGAGGAATCTGTGAGGGGATAGAGCATCAACTGTGGTCAAGTGATTCTCGTCCTGCTTAGAGTTGAACTTGTGCATTGCGTTCCTCTGTTCCAAAGTGAAGGCCCGCTGGGCCTGTTGCATTGAGTGGCTCTACCAGGCTGTTCCACCAGCTGTCGAGTTGGTTGTCAGGGGTGTTACTAACACTATTGCTGACCCTTTAATCAACTGCAATGCACCTGCGTTTGTGGAAGCACAGGCTATGTTTAACCGGTTGAAATGGGGTAAAGCTCCAGGGATATGTGGCATATATGCTGAACTTCTCAAGGTTGGTGGAAATGCTCTACTCGTGTCATTGCATGCAGTTCTGTGTTCTGCCTGGAACACAGGCATCATCCCAACTGACTGGAAGAGGGGCCTTGTTGTCCCTCTCTGGAAAGGGATAGGTGATCACCAGGACTGCAACAACTACCGAGGGGTGACGCTGCTCTCAGTGCTGGGCAAGGTCTTTGCTCGGATAATTCTTGATCACCAGTGCCCATAGCAGTCAGGCTTTACACCAAAGAAGTCGATTGACCGTATCCTCACCCTTCGGGTCCTCACCGAATGTAGGCGAGAGTTTCGGCAGGGGCTGCTTGCAGCCTATGTTGATTTCTGTAAAGCGTTCAATTCAGTGAATCGGGATGCCCTCTGGAGGATTCTTGGCCTTCGTGGGGTGCCACCAAAACTGATCAATCTGATGTCTGAACTCTACTCTGGAACTGAGAGTTCTGTGAGATGTGGTGGTACCATCTCTGACTTATTTCCAGTTGTTACTGAAGTTCATCAGGGGTGTGTACTGGCCCCCACACTTTTCAGCACTTGGATGGACTGCATTCTGGGGAGAATGTCAGAGAGATCAAGCTGCGGTGCATCGTTTGGGAATGTCAAGATCTCTGACCTTGATTTCCCAGATGATGCAGTCATCTTTGCGGAGACTCTTGCAGATCCTTTTAGGGGCCCACAAGGTGCTGAATAAGGAGTCAGAACCGTTGGGATTATGTATTTCCTGTGTCAAAACTAAGATACAGGCTTTCAATGACATTTTGGATGTCGCTATCCTGTCTGTGCCTGTTTGTGGTGAAGATGTTGAGGTCAGGAAGAGATTTACTTACCTTGGTAGTGATATTCATGTCTCTGCTAGCTGTGAGTCAGAGGTCAATAGATGTTTGGGTCGGACCTGGAGAGTCATGGATTCACTGGATCATGTGGTGTGGCGCTGCCGGTACCTGTGCAGGAGGACAAAAATCTGAGTCCTCATGTCCTTGGTGCGTCCAGTCTTGCTCTGCGGAAGTGAGACTTTGACTCTGACCAGGGATCTGAAACGGAGATTTAATTCCATTGGTACCAGGTCTCTTCGGAGAATCCTTGGCTATCGCTGGTCGGACTTTGTGTCCCAACAAGCGGTTGCTGAGAGAGAGAGACTCAAATAAGATTTGTTACCTGCATGGTCCGTGAGCATCAACTGTGGCTGTATGGACATGTGGCTCGTTTTCCTAATGCTGATCCTGCTCACCAGATTCTCTCAGCGAGGGAGCCTCATGAGTGGAGGAGGCCAATAGGCCGACCACGTGCCTCGTGGTTGTAGCAGGTTGATCAGTTTCTCACGGAGATGGGGATGGGCCAGGCATCTGCCTGGGGGATGGGCAGACTATGGGAGAGGTGGGGAGAGGCTTAGGATGAGACTTGGTGGAGGTATGGTGAAGAAGAGAGCGGGCAGGGGGAGGTACAAGATTTGAGGGGTTGGGAAGAGGGGGAGGTGTGCTGAGAGGAAGGAAGGAGCATGTTTGTGGGGATGAGTGCACTGATTGAGATAATGAGATATGTTAGGTTAGAATGGAGCCCCAGATGTTAGAACACCACACAGTGTGGGACATCAGAGGAGGAGCTGATACTGAAGTAGAAGACAGTGAAGAGCTGCCAAGAGTGGAGGTAAGATGAGGGGCAAGATGGGAGGGGTAAGGAGAGGTGATAACAGGTGAGGGGTTAGGAGGGGGTAGATTTAAGGAGGTGGGGTGAATTGGCACTTAAGTTGGAGAAAAAGGATGATCGATGGAACACGAACACACATTACAAACTGGGACTTTAAAATTTTAAGTCAGAGATACGATTCAAGACATTACGTGAGGGATGCCATAATTGAGAATCAAGAGAATGGAGAAAAGAAACGTTGTACCAGTTGGACGTTTAAGACACGGGATGACGGAAAGGTCGAATTGAAAACAGTCCATTGAAGAAGAAAATGAAGAAGATAAGAAGATGATTTAATTACGATGTGATACAAAATCACATGTGATTTTGTTCCGCACGTGGTGGTTTTGTTCCACACGTGGTGGTTTTGTTCCACACGTGGTGGTTTTGTTCCACACGTGGTGATTTTGTTCCACACGTGGTGATTTTGTTCCACACATGGTGGTTTTGTTCCACACGTGGTGGTTTTGTTCCACACGTGGTGATTTTGTTCCACACGTGGTGGTTTTGTTCCACACGTGGTGGTTTTGTTCCACACGTGGTGGTTTTGTTCCCTGATGGTGGTTCTGTTCCCTGATGGTGGTTTTGTTCCCTGATGGTGGTTTTGTTCCCTGATGGTGGTTTTGTTCCCTGATGGTGATTTTGTTCCCTGATGGTGGTGTTGTGCCACCTGGTGGTTTTGTTCCCTGATGGTGGTGTTGTGCCACCTGGTGGTTTTGTTCCCTGATGGTGGTTTTGTTCCCTGACCGTGGTGTTGTGCCACCTGGTGGTTTTGTTCCCTGATGGTGGTTTTGTTCCCTGATGGTGGTTTTGTTCCCTGATGGTGATTTTGTTCCCTGAAGGTGGTGTTGTGCCACCTGGTGGTTTTGTTCCCTGAAGGTGGTGTTGTGCCACCTGGTGGTTTTGTTCCCTGAAGGTGGTGTTGTGCCACCTGGTAGTTTTGTTCCCTGATGGTGATTTTTTTTCCCTGAAGGTGGTGTTGTCCCACCTGGTGGTTTTGTTCCCTGATGGTGGTTTTGTTCCCTGACCGTGGTGTTGTGCCACCTGGTGGTTTTGTTCCTTGATGGTGGTGTTGTGCCACCTGGTGGTTTTGTTCCCTGATGGTGGTTCTGTTCCCTGATGGTGGTTCTGTTCCCTGATGGTGGTTCTGTTCCCTGATGGTGGTTTTGTTCCCTGATGGTGGTTTTGTTCCCTGATGGTGGTGTTGTGCCACCTGGTGGTTTTGTTCCCTGATGGTGATTTTTTTCCCTGAAGGTGGTGTTGTGCCACCTGGTGGTTTTGTTCCCTGATGGTGATTTTTTTCCCTGAAGGTGGTGTTGTGCCACCTGGTGGTTTTGTTCCCTGATGGTGGTTTTGTTCCCTGACCGTGGTGTTGTGCCACCTGGTGGTTTTGTTCCCTGATGGTGGTGTTGTGCCACCTGGTGGTTTTGTTCCCTGATGGTGGTTCTGTTCCCTGATGGTGGTTTTGTTCCCTGATGGTGGTTTTGTTCCCTGATGGTGATTTTGTTCCCTGAAGGTGGTGTTGTGCCACCTGGTGGTTTTGTTCCCTGAAGGTGGTGTTGTGCCACCTGGTGGTTTTGTTCCCTGAAGGTGGTGTTGTGCCACCTGGTAGTTTTGTTCCCTGATGGTGATTTTTTTTCCCTGAAGGTGGTGTTGTCCCACCTGGTGGTTTTGTTCCCTGATGGTGGTTTTGTTCCCTGACCATGGTGTTGTGCCACCTGGTGGTTTTGTTCCTTGATGGTGGTGTTGTGCCACCTGGTGGTTTTGTTCCCTGATGGTGGTTCTGTTCCCTGATGGTGGTTCTGTTCCCTGATGGTGGTTCTGTTCCCTGATGGTGGTTTTGTTCCCTGATGGTGGTTTTGTTCCCTGATGGTGGTGTTGTGCCACCTGGTGGTTTTGTTCCCTGATGGTGATTTTTTTCCCTGAAGGTGGTGTTGTGCCACCTGGTGGTTTTGTTCCCTGATGGTGGTTTTGTTCCACGTATGGTTGTTTTGCTTAAACCAAAACAAGAGAAATATTCCTCACATTAACAATGCAATGGCGTGTTGTTGATGAAGTCCGGCTGATTACTCCTTCAGTGCCTCTCCAGCGGTTGGCGAAGAAAGAAAGATTTAATGGCGCTGAGATGTTGCGGTTTCAGAATGGCACCGAAAATGGTAAGCAGAAGAGGAAAACTCGTTCGTTGCAGTCGCCAGTCGTGGTTGTTCAACCAAACAAACGAAATCCACTTCGCTCAATCGTCGTGACAAAATCGAACCACAAGTCATTATGAAAAATATTGACGTGTTGAGTGACTTGTGAATCGGGATGAGAAAGGCTTGTACGTCATGGCACACAAGCTTACGTCATGGCACACAAGCTTACGTCATGGCACACAAGCTTACGTCATGGCACACAAGCTTACGTCATGGCACACAAGCTTACGTCATGGCACACAAGCTTACGTCATGGCACACAAGCTTACGTCATGGCACACAAGCTTACGTCATGGCACACAAGCTTACGTCATGGCACACAAGCTTACGTCATGGCACACAAGCTTCCAACATGTCGTCAAGACCAGCTCCCTTGAGTCCTTGGCCTTTTGAACATCCCGTGTGTTGATTGGCTTTCCAGAAAGATGCAACCGATTGGCTACCAGAGTCCACGTGGTTGAAAAAATAATCAATTACTGAAAAAATTTGTGAGTCTCCACACAATAAACCACCAGACCTGAAAATGAAGTAAACTTTATGAGTGCCGTAGCTCGGTAGTTGTGTGTTGTGAATGGCCATGAGCATTGTATTTATTTTCAGTTCAGTGAGCACAGATTGCCAGGCCTCAGGTCTTGGGTGTTTGTCCATGGCCCAGTACAATTGGAATGTTTCCAGGTACATAACCACGATGTATTATATACGCATACAAGTCAGACGCATGTTTTTGCTTTATGTATGTATACCTCCACCACCGCCACCAAACTCCACCACCGCTACCTCTGCCACCGAAGTTTTGCTACCTGCACCACCGCAGGTGAAGGTGGTTTCCTATTTCACCCCACACTGTCTGTCTGTCTGTCTGTCTGTATGCAGGATATCTCAAAAAGTTGTGGATGGATTCGGATGAAACTGGCTTAGTGGTAGGAAGCAAAGAGTGGCTGTGAGTGGGAGGATGTAAGGAGTGGGGTACCTCAGGGATCAGCACTCGGACCATTACTATTCATTATTTACATCAATGATTTGGATAGTGAGGTGAAGAGTAAGCTTTCCAAACTTGCAGATGACACAAAGCTTGGAGGTAAGGTGGATATCAGAGGGGGTGGTGAACAGATACAAGAAAGTATTGATACGTGTATGGATTGGGCAAAAGATTATTAGATGTAATTTAACCTGAGCAAGTGTAAGGAGTTGGGGATGGGAAAGAACAATAAAAATAGAGATTACATGATGTAAGGGGTAATTTTGGAGTGTGTCACACAGGAGAAGGATCCGGGGGTGGTAATATATATGGGAGGTAAGCAGGCAGCACAGTGCCAGGTAGCTATAGGTAAAGCAATAGGTAACTATAGGTAAACATTGCACAGGAATTCAGTGAGGGCCACATCTCGAATATTGTGTGCAGTTTTGGTCACCACAACTCAGGAAGGACATAGATGCCATAGAGAGGGTTCGGCGCAGGGCTACAAGATCGATTCCGGGCCGAGCTAGACTCAGCTATGAGGAGCGGCTAAAGGAGACAGGGCTTTATACACTAGAAAGGAGGCGGTTACGAGGAGATATGATGGAGATGTTTAAGATAATGAAAGGTATGGATAAAATAAATGAAGATGAATTATATTCAACAGAGTAGACAGTGATAGGACAAGGAACCAGAGCTTGAGAGAAAAGAAGAGGAGAGTTAAGACAGTAACAAGGCAGGGGACTTTTACTCAGAGTAGTTAATGCATGGAACGATCTCCCTGGAATGGTAGTGGCAGCAGAAACAGTAGATAAGTTTAAATTAGAATTAGATTAGAATTAACCTGGAAGTTATGGAGATAGAGGGGTAGAGGGATGTTGATATGACTTTTAGGTAGTTTGAGTATTGATGGGTGATTGTGTACAGAGTCCTGTTGGTGGGGATCTTGTCAAGGGGGGTTGTGTGGCTGATGTTGTGTGTTATTAACCAAGCCTGCTTCCACACACACACCGAACACATCCTCCTTCGTATAAATCTATTGTTTTTACTTTCAATGGATGAGATTTTTTTTAGTATCAGTTTTCCTTTGTACATTTCAGGCAAGAAACCATTGCATTTATTTATTTTAAAAGTTAAACTTTGTTCATTAACTTTCTTGCAGAGTGAGACAGCCTTTTTAACTTTCAATATATATATATATATATATATATATATATATATATATATATATATATATATATATATCTATGTATATATATATATATATATATATATATATATATATATATATATATATATATATATATATATATATATATATATATATATATATATATATATATATACACAGTAGACTAGGCGTAAGTCGGCAGCGTGTAACTCGTCACTTCGCCTAAGTCGGCAGCGTCAAAAAGTCCCGAATTTATCTCTTGTTAAATCCCTTTGAATAAAGGGTCATCCCTCTGTAAGTCGTCATCTCTAAGTCGTCAGATGTTGTCCGTTCCCGCGTAATGGAAACTCAAGTAAATTCCCACTCCTAACTCGTCACACGGAACTGCTGCCTCGTGAGAATCCCGATTTCATGGAATCGTGATGCTCGCTCATTGGTTTACACCGCCAGTGATAGGCTATTTATAACTGCGTACACACGTTGATCGCACTGCAGGCAGGACAATGGCGACGAAGCGTAAGCTTACAACTAAAACCTACCAAGAAAAATACGACATTATCCAGTTTTGCAAGGCGACCCCACTGATGAAGAAAACAGTCATAGCTGAGAAGTTCGACATCAAACGGCAGACATTGAACAATATCTTGAAGAATAAGGGCAAGATATTTGGACAAGTGGAGAAGATCGCGAGGCCGGAAGTAAGTGTGAAACGCGTGAAATGTGTGTCCTTTGAAGATGTCGATGACGCGCTCATCATCTGGTTTCGGCAAATGTCGGCTCAGCCAAATATTCAGTTGGACGATGAAATGTTGCTGCTGAAGGCACGTAAATTCGCTGCGGACCTCGGGCAAAATGATGCCGAGACCTTGCCAATGCACTGGATAGACAGATTCAAAGTGAGGTGGGGAATCGGCAAGGTCAAGAAGTGCGGCGAATCAGGCAGCTTGGATTCGGCAGTGGTGCACAACTGGAAGGATGGCAAATTGAAAGACATCTTGGAAAGGTATCAGCCTCGGGATGTGTACAATGCCGATGAGACTGGGCTTTTCTGGCAGATACTGCCAGAAAAGTCTCTGGGGTTCGTTGGTCAATCCCATCATGGTGATAAGCAGGCGAAGTTGTTGTCTTACAGTTGTTCATGATATTTACTTTTGATAAAGTGATTCATGAATTCCATCTTTGCTTGATCACTTTCCAACTCACCAATGAACCCCCACCTATGCCCCGAGGATTGTGTTTTCCTTTTGGTACAATAGCCGGCTCTCACACATACGTGTCCAGGCCACGCACGACTTCATCCTACACCCCACAGTCATCATGAATGTTCGCATACGCATAAGTCGTCACATTTCTAAGTCGTCACTTTTTTCTCGGTCCCGATGGTGACGACTTATGCCTAGTCTACTGTATATATGAATCTTATTTTGTAAAACATAAATCATCCTTTAAAAAAACTCAATCTATCATCCATTTTTTCGGCAGAAAATGTTTCGTCTACCTCTGTTCTTTTCCTTGAAGCAACAACCTTTTCAAAATATTTATTATTTAACTTTTCAAATTATTAGGATTTTTTTCTTTCATGTTGATTAATTTTAAAGCATTTTTCATATTAATATTTTTTATTATTTTGTCTTTCTTTTGTTCAGCCTGCACTTTTATACAACAATTTGATAAATCAATATCCAGTTATTGGGATACACCAAAGGTAGAACCATCTTTTCCAACATAAGTCACGAGCAAAGTACCCGTCTTCAACGGGTAATTCATAAATGAAAGCATATGTAGGTTACTCACAGTTTCTGTGGAGTCACTTTTGTTACGAACGGGTCTCTTCGGTTGTCTACTGCAGCACGTTTTTAAAAACAACGTTCCTCGTTTTCTTGTCTGGGGCATGGACGTGCAGCTTTGATCCTGATCCAACTCTTGATGCCGCAACGTACAACATTCCGTGTGAGAAAACAGGCGAACGCAGATCTAGTCCGATTATGCTGAACGTCTGTCCTTGTGCTTTGTTTATTGCCATGGCAAAGCAAGGTCGTAAGGGAAATTGTAATCTACGGAACTGGAATGGCAGGTCACTGTCGGATGATATAAGTGGTATCCTTGGAATTGATAAGTGGTATCCTGCTGCCGGTCCATTAATCAGGATTACTTCTATCACATTTGGGCTCATTCGGTAGACTGTACAGCGGGTGCCATTCGTGATATTTGGTGGATTCGATGAACGTAGAACAATAACTGGGCAGCCCACTTTCAGCTTAAGTTTGTGTGGTGGTATCCCTGATATTTCAATGGAATTCAGAAATTCAACGGTAAAGTGCACCACTTCCTAAGGAGTGAGTGAAGTGTTGATTGCATTATATATCTTGACTTCTCCTGGGAAGCTGTCAATGACGGAAGAGTTGACAGCATTCACTGTTTCATTTAGAGGTGTGAGTATCGCTTGTTCTTACAACCAGTTGTCGTTTGGAGATGGTCCTGTTAATCCGACATAGATTTCCTCGATTAATTTGGATGGAGTTTCATGCTGGTGGATCCCTTCTGGTAAAGTGATGGTGTCCGGTTTATTTTCAACAGGGTAGTTACCGTCTCAAATGTTCATGAGGAGGTCGGCGTAATTAGCAGCAGTGGGGTTGATTGTAAGCTGTGCTCGTATGTTGTCGTGCAGTCAGTATGTTGTAACGTTGCGCCATAACGGCGATCGCTTCAGCATCACATCGACTATGTTTGCACGTGTTCCTTGCGTAGTATTTGGCGGAAGTCTCCACAGAACATTACCGGGATGCCACCAAATGGTTTTGAATATCCACAAACATCCTGTAGGGTCCTATCAATCGCTTTACACACGGCCCTGTGTGTCAACGGAGCCTCGTCCAGAATAATTGCTTTGACTTCGTTCATCACTCCAGCGATTGCTGTCCCTTTTTTCATAGAGCAGGTTGGTGTATCTTGTTTGTGAGCATTCAGGGGTACTTTGAAGGCGGAATGTAGAGTACATCCCCCTGTTAGTAAAGTTGCGGCTATACCACTCGATGCTGTAGTAATATCGATATGGCCATTCGATCTGATCTTTGCGAGAATTAAATTCAAGAGGAACGTTTTACCTGTCCCTCCAGGAGCGTCAACAAAGGTGATACTGCAGCACTGTGTGTTTACTTTGTCGAGAAGTAGTGCATATATTTCTCTCTGATTTGCTGTCAGCTGATTCTCATGGTTGTTGATGTACTGGTTTTGTTCATGTTGAAATTCGCGTTCCGAACGTACTCCTGTGCGTGGTTTGCGGCCGTTGTACGGTCCATGACTGGAAGGTTGCAGTTATCCAAGCTGTTAGGAAACCCCTTTGCAAGAAAACCTCGTTGCTCATTCCATCGACAAAAGAAACATTTTTCCATCGATAATCACAATATTTTAATGAACATGGTAGGCGGTTTTACTTTCTTATTCAATGAAAGTGGTAACGGTTTTACTTCCTTCTTAAGAGCATTGGGTGTGTCTTTTTTTTTTTTTTTTTTTTTTTTTTTTTTTTTTTGTATACCTTGGTCGAGGCTCGTATGAGAGCTAACACACAACTCACAGCAAGGAGGCATGAGACAAGAGGGGTGGGAGTGGAAGGGACAAAACATTGGGGAACAGACACAGGTGAACTGTGGAAGGGAGAGGGATGGGGATGGGACGGGGAACATGGCGAGGAGAAGATGGACATTACAGGGACTTTCAGGAAGGAAAGCAGGAGAATTGAAGGAAGTGGGCATGGGTGGATTATCGGGGGTAGAAAAGATCGAGGATTTGGATGGGGAAGATAAGAGGTGGTGGTGAACAGCTGTTTTGAAAGCCTGGAGGGAAGAATGGGAAAGAATAGAGTGAGGAAGTTTATTCCAAAGGCGGGAAAAAGAGGAATGAAAGAGTGAAGATGAGCAGTGATTCGTGATTTTGGTAGTTTTACCAGAAGGGGTTGTTGGCGGACCTTGAGCGCCCTGTGGAAATGTGGTTGGGACAAATCGCAGAGAGAGCAGGGGGGCAAGGCTGGAGAGGAGTCGGTAGAAGACAGAAAGACCACCGACCAACCTGCGGTGATTGAGTGAGAGGCCCAAAGACTCAGCTTCATTGCGGGAGATGCCAATGATCTTAAAAGCCCTGGTTTCGACAGCGTGAAGTCGAGAAAGGTGGGAGGCAGGAGCACCAGCCCAGAGGGGAGAGCAGTACTCCATCAGGCTACGGACAAAAGCTTTGTAAGTAGTCAGGAGCTCAAGAGGGCCGAGGAAGGACTTTGCACGACGGAGGATTCCCAGTCGGCGACTGGCTTTTGAGGCAAGGTTGGAAATGTGACTTTCCCAGGAAAGGTCATGGCAGATAGTGAGACCCAGAAGCTTGAAAGAAAAGACTTCTTCCAGAGGATTGTTGAGAAAGTGGATGGGGGGGTTTTGTAAACGGTCCTTTTCAAGAGACATAGTGAGAGTGTGAGATTTGTGTGGATTGAAAGACATGTTCCACGTGTTGGACCAGTTTGTGATTTTATCCAGATCTGCAGTGAGCGAAGAAGCTGCTGCTTGCCGGTCTGAGGGATGACAGATGGTACGGCAGAGGGTGGAGTCGCCGGCAAAGAGAAATAGAGGATTTTCCAGAGAGTCCGAGAGATCATTGATGAAAACCAGAAAAAGAACAGGGCCCAGAACGCTACCTTGAGGAACTCCAGCCTGCACAGGAAGAGGGGATGAAAGAACTCCATTTAGGGCCACACGTTGACTGCGACAGGAGAGGAAGTCTGCGAGCCATGAGTGGAGATGGCCTTGAATACCATGGGAAGAGAGTTTGGTGAGTAGGGCAGGGTGCCAGACTGTGTCAAAAGCACGTGATATGTCCAGGGATACGGCTCGGATTTCCTGTCTGGCATTGAAGACCTCCATCCATTGATGGGAGAGCAGTAGCAGCATATCCAGGGTAGAGTGACCTGGTCTGAAACCAAATTGATGATTGGAAATCAAGCCATTGGAGAAGAGGAAGGATTTCATGTCTGAAGCAATGATGGATTCCATAACCTTGCTGATGATTGGGAGAAGGCTGATTGGTCTGTAGTTACAGGGATCTGTTTTTGCACCTTTTTATGCAGGGCAGTGATGTTAGCAGATTTCCAAGCAGATGGCAGATGACCTTGGGAAAATGAGAGGGTGAATAGAACAGAGAGAGGGTGAGCAAGAGCAGAAGAGCAGGCTTTGAGGACACGTGGGCTGATGCCGTCTGGACCGGTTGCAGAATCTGACTCGAGGTTTGAAAGCAAGCTCTCCACCTTGTCAGGAGAAAAGGATACAGAGTCCAGGGACAGTTGGGTGCGACTGGGTAAAGTGGGTAGAGATAGTGATGGGTTTGGGACACAAGATTTAGCTGCAAACACCGAGTTTAGACATTCAGCTTTATCACGTGTGGAATCAGCAGTGCGGCCATTTGAGGTAAGGGAGGGGATGGAGGCGGAACATACACCAGAAACAGATTTGATTAAACGCCACCAGGATTTTGAGGAGGGAGAGAGGTCTGAGAGTTCAGACTTGAGATGAGAAAGATGTTGTTTTCTGGCTCTCCTGAGGGTAGATACACACTTGTTCCGAGCTTTGTGGAAAGAACTGAGATTGCCCTCAGTTGGGTTTGCTTTCCATGAGGCAAAGGCAAGTTGTTTCAGGACAACTGCCTCGCCACAAGCTTCAGTAAACCAAGGGCGGGAGGAAGGGTAAGACAACTGAACACGAGAGGGGATAAATCTGTGCATGAGGGAGAGCAAGTTTCTTTTGAAAGAATTCCCAGGATGAGTTGATGTTTGAGAAAGTAGTGATAGGAGACCAGTCTGTAAGTTTGATGGCTGCTCGAGACCCTGCCAGTCGGCTTGAGTGAAATGCCAGACTCGACGGCGGTGAGGTGGTTCTCTGATGACAGCCAGAGAGATGTCCACTTTAACAAGGACGTGGTCAGAAGAACCAATTGGAGCGAAGGAAGAGCAGCAGATATTGTCAGGGAAATTTGTCAAAATCAGATCCAGAAGAGATGGAGTACCATTGGTTGAGATCCGGGTCGGGAAGTTGACCGATTGAGTCAGTCCCAATGAGTCACAGAAAGCTTTGCTGAGGTGCCATGGCAGGTGAGAGAGGTACCCACACCTAGCCAACTGGCGTGATGACAATTGAAGTCGCCACATAAGAGGAAGAGAGAGTTTGGATGAGAAGATAGAAGATGGTCCATGTTTTCGGAGAGTGAGGTGTAGATGGAGTCATCACTGTTCGGTGGACGGTACAGTACACATATAAACATGAGGTGGGAGTGGAGGGGAAGCCGAAGCCAGAGGTATTCCTGGGGGTGTGGGGGAGTGAGAGCAGTGCAGGGAGAGTGAGGAATAGAGTCTTTGATGAAGAGAGCAACACCTCCACCAGGACGAGGCTCAGGTCTGTCATACCGTAAGAGGGAGTAACCAGGGAGAGATACTTGGGAGTCAGACACGTCTTGGGAGAGGAAAGTTTCTGTTAGGCAGATAATGTCTTGCCCATTTTCACCCCCAAAACTCACAATAGATAATAGTTAGTTCATAACGAAAAGTATATCTAGCCACCTGTCTGATAGTAAATTAAATATCTGCCAATTTTCAGGAGGATGCAATTTGATTTGACATCGCAAAACGGGAACAAAATTCGGCGTTTCTCTCATGGTATAGAAGTCATTTATATTAGATTAAAAATAACATCATAAATTTTTTAATTTTTGTTGAGTTGAAATAACACATGCAGAGATAATTAACCAAAACACTTTGAATTTAATTCTTGGACTTGAAATGTTTGATAAACACCATTCTGTAAGAATTTCATCACTTCACCAGGTGGTGGAAGACCAAACCAGTCAAAATAATATTTAACCTGATTATTATAAACACAAACCAAATGAGAACCGTTTCCATTATTATCTTCTAAATTCATAACAGTATTCTTTGTATATTTAAACACGTTTGTAAACTCATCTCTAATACATATAACCCCACATGATCAATTTTTAATTTCCTACAATATTTGACAAGTTCTAAATTTGATGTTGTATCTTTCCAAATTCTTTAAACCACTCATGAATTCTGATTTATTTATTAGAAAGATATAATCCATTACCCCCTTTTAGTTAATGTTACACCTGCTTGTGCGATAGAAGAAAGCACATCTCCAACTAACAATCTTGCTTTATCAGGCAGACTTTCAAGTCTTTCAGGAAAATCTACAATTCCACCACTTCCACTAATTTGTTTCTCCAACTCTTTGTTATGTCTTTCCAACTCTTTTTGAGCCCAGAGTTGAGCCTTCCTTTCGTTGTCGGTTTTAACCGCTGCTGAAATACCACCCGTCGATGCTCCAGCCACACTTAAACCAGCAAATAAAGGAATTAGAAATGGGAGAAATCCTCCACTCCTCTCTCTTATTGAATATTTCATCAACATTGGTTCTGACATTTTAATTTTAAGTGAGCCAGTATCGTTCAAGATTTTCACCTGTTCTCTTGTGAGTAAAACATCAATTCTTTCTGCTCGTTTTCTCTGAATTGTATTAACGTTAATCATACAAGGCTTTTGATTTTGAATACAAGATGATAGTTTATGAAGATTGATTTGATTAACATATATCCCAGTTTGCACTTTACGACTCATTTATTGATCAAAAAATTATGTGAGACTAATCATAACACCATTATCTGTATTAATCTGAAATTCTGTTTCTTCCAAAAGCAAACAATATGTATCAACTTCACTCTCTCCTCTTTCAATGCTTGGGGAAGTATCCACTCCATTAGACTTTATAGTTTCCTTTTGAGCACTCAGGTCAATCGCATAGATTGTATACAGGCTTTTAAATGCTGTCATATCCAAAATGGGTTCTTTATTGCCATTGCTTTCACACACCTTTTGGTTAGACTTGTATGCTTCAGCATAATCAATTTTTTCCCAATTAATTTCCAATCTCTCTTGTGGATAAAATGTTCCATGCAGAGAAACATGGAGTTTATTGCCTCGGTATTGCAGCACTCGCTGAGGTTTGGAGACCGGATTGCAGCGAGAACATGGCGGATGGTTGCACCTGCTATTGGTCTGGTCATTCTGATGTTTACCATGCCCAAGGAGTTGCTGTTGCTGTGTCCAATAAGCTGACTCCAATGATAATTGAGGTAACACCAGTCAAGGAGCGTATCATGAGACTGAGGATTCGTCACTCCTTGGGTGTTATTTCCCTGGTCTCTGTGTATGCTCTGACTGAGGCGAGTGATCTCACCATGAAGGACGCACTCGATATCACGCTCGAGTCTGTGGTTGATCAGTGCCCCATGCGAGATACACTTCTCGTCTTGGGGATTTCAATGCAACAATTGGAACTGGTAGGGATTGTTATGAGAAATGTGTTGGTCCCCGTGGGTCTGGAACTGTGATCCAGAATAGCACTAAGTTCCTTGACTTTGCAAAAAGTCATGGACTGTGGGTGGCTGATTCATGGTTTCAGCAACCACAGGCTCACCACTGGACTTGGTATTCCAACGCTGGTGGTGTGGCAAAGGAGAGTGAACATGTGCTCATTGATGGTCACTGGAGGATGATCCAGAACTGCAGGGTCTGCCGGAGTGCTCAGTTCCTCAATGTTGACCACCGGATTGTTCAAGTAACTCTGAAGTTGCAGCTTAAATCCACGAGAATGGTACCATCCCAGCATCGATTGGATGTTGGCAAGCTCAAGGATAATAGGTCAGCGGTAAACCTCGATAAAGGGCTATATTTTAGGAGCTTAATCAACAGGCTTGACACAAAGCCACAACAGGTCTCATATGAAAGATGGTGATCTCAGTAACACATTTAGCCCTGTTGTCCTCATATTTTGGTGTGCGGTCCATGAAATATTCACATTTGAAGGATACACCCGTCTGAATATTTGGACCATTTCAGAAAATCACATAATTTCCCACAAACTACAAGTCCTTGTTGTCTGTCCACGACCTGGGAAAAAGACATGGAAGAGTACATCACAGAATCTCTTTGTACTGGGGGGCAGAGAAGCATGTACCAGCCAATCTCAAAATCCAAACTCAAAACGTTTTCGATTTCCAAAAAGAAAACAAAAATCCTGATTTTGGGTCAGAAAGCATTGGTTGCAATCAACCTGGAAATGGTTTTCCGCCATGCTTTGCTATTGACTCAAGTCCGCCCTGACCTGAACATGAAGCACGTCCTGAGCTATCCCATTACGTCTGTTCTGACATCTATCTTTCATGAAGATGGAGCTCCACGGAAGAACACAAAAGCAGAACTCGGGCATATTCTCGAGGGCCTAGTTGATGAAGAGCACGAAAACACTGCCAGTGATAACCAACATCGCAGCATGTACATCAGGGATGCTATGGCTGAACTCCATATCCTGGGTGGAAATGGTGGTACGTTTGGTAACTTGGCGCAGTATTACCTAAACCAGTTGCTTCATTGCATCAAAACACACCACACCCTCATCGACGTCTTCGACCAATATGATGATGTCAATTCTGTGAAGACAGAGGAAAGAACGAGACGCCTTGCTGTTGCTGGTGGATCCTGAAGCTAGCAAGTCATTGCTGGACGCCCAGTACCACAATGGACGAAATTAATGGCTCTATCAGCAAACAAATCCACCTTGACACACTTCATCTGTAGTCACGTCACACAACATGCACCAGCAGCAAAAGAACTTTCAGATCACAAAGAAAAGCGGATCTATTTGGCTGGTGGCTTCTCTGATGGTTCGCTTTCAGCATGCCTTTCATCTGCAGGAATGTATCATGACTGTCAACTCGCATAAATGCAGGAAGAGGCAGATTCTCGGATATTTCTTCATGTGAAGCATGCCGATGATGAGTTCAGATGTAACAATGTGCGTGGGTCCATTACAATCAAATCAGCAGACACTGATGTGCTTGTCTTAGCAGTCCACTACTTTCCATAGTTGCGGGACACTGCCGAAATACGGATAGAGAAAAGAACATCAGCAGGACGCAAGCTTATCCCGGTCCATCAGATATGTTACAGCTTGCTTCCAGAAATGTGAACCTGGCTTCCAGCATTTCATGCCCTGACAGGATGTGACTCTGTATCAGCATTCTTCGGCTATGGTAAAAAGAAAGCATGGAAAGCTATGACGACACTGCATCTTCAGAATAATGGTCCACACCTCGAAGTCCTCACCACTGACGATCTCCAGGAGGCAGTGGCTGCTTTGAGACATTTAGTCAGTGCCATGTATGATTCTCAAGGGAAATATATGGATGCACGCACAAATTTGAATGATCTTCGGGAGAAACTCGCAGCGACCAAAGATGTCCCTGTTTCCCTGCCTCCGTCCGAACCAAAGATGTGCATAAGTTGCCTCCGTCCGAACCATCTTTTCTCGAACATGTGAAGAGATCCGTTCATCAAACCCGAGTATGGATGAATGCCATACTGAGTATGCAAATCGAATATGAGTATGCAAATCCAGAAATTCCCACACCAGAGGGTCGTGGATGGTACAGAGGAGAAGGTGTGCTGCATCCCACATTGTTTGATGGACCCACATCAGCGGAGATGTTAGATGGTCTTGTGTGTTCATGCCATTGTAGTGAACCATGTACCAACAGCTGCTCACAAGACAGTTTGCCTTGCACTAACGAGTGCATGTGTGCCACCAGTGACAGGCAGTGTGGCAACGAACTGTCACATGGTGACCAAAATGACACGGACAGTGATGGTTTAACATATCGAGGACACTCGCTCAAAATATATGTTTTAGTTCATTTCTCATCGAACAATGTGTATTGGTGTAACATAGTTATCACATCACTTGTGCAAACTTCAGTCACTATATCGTATAATTTGCTTGTAGAAATTTGTTTCAAAATATTCTCATTATATTGATATGGTAAACTGAACACATATAAAATAAAGAAAAAAAATATGACAATTGGCAGATGTTTGTTTCTGTAGTTGACGATTTTCGAAGTTAGCGGTCCGGAAATTACGTCTTTTTTTCTATTAAAAACACTCAAATGTACATATATTTATCTAGAAGTATTCCATTAAGTAACTAGTAGTATTCCCCTGTTCATTCTGCACATTTCAATACCAATCACGTAAAAATAGGGCGCATTGCTTTGTAGTTATGGCTAATTCACTGATTTTCGGAAATGGTCAAAATTTTCTAATGGGGGTATCCTTCAGGTGTGAATATTTCATTGGCTGCACACCAAAAAATGAGGACAACAGGGCAAAATGAGTTACTGAGATCCCCATCTTTCATATGAGACCTCTTGTAGCTTTGTGTCAAGCCGGTTGATTAAGTACCTAAAAATCTGACCTATACCGCTGGCCTATAAGAGGGTACCTGAGAAATTTGCGAACAGGCTGAGTGGAGATTTGGGGGGTCTGGGTGCTTTGGGAGATCCTGAAGATTTGGGGAGTGCCTTGAAGACCACCGTCCTTGATGATGCTGGTGGATGTCTTGGAATTCACCGAAGGGCGAAGAAGAATTTTGTCTCTCAAGGGACACTGGATACCATTGCCCAAAGTCACCGGGCCAGGCTGGATGGCAGAGCTGAGCTGTTCAGGGAGCTGAGACGTAAAACTGTACGTGCGCTCAGGGTGGACAAGGAGGCCTATGTGCGAGGAATCTGTGAGGGGGTAGAGCATCACCTGTGGTCAAGTGATTCTCGACCTGCTTACAGGGGAATTTGCACATTGCGTTCCTCCATGTCCGTCCCTCAGTGTGCACTGCAGTTTGAGCAGAGGGTGGTGGGCTCTTGACAGAGGAATCCGAAGTGAAGGTCTGCTGGGCCGGTTACTTTGGCTGTACCAGGCTGATCCACCAACTGTGGATTGCCATTGCTGGTGTTATGATCGCTATTGCTGACCTTCCAATCAACTGTGGTCCACCTTCATTTGTGGAAACGCAGACTGCGGTGAATCGGTTGAAATGGGGTAAAGCTCCAGGGATCTGTGTCATCCATGCTGAACTTTTCAAGGCTGGTGGATATGCTGCACTTGTGTCGTTGCATGCAGTTCTGTGCTCTGTCTGGAGACAAGCATCATCCCAACTGACTGGAAGAGGAGCCTTGGTGTCCCTCTGTGGAAAGGGAAGAGTGATCGCCAAGACTGCAACAACTACCGAGGGGTGATGCTGCTCTAAGTGCTGGGTAAGGTCTTTGCTCGGATAATTCGTGATCTGGTTCACCACCATCTGCTTGAGCACCAGCATCCAGAACAGTCAGGCTTTACACTAGAAAGGTCAACGATTGACCGTATTGTTGCTCTTCGGGTGCTCACCGAATACAGATTAGAGTTTCAGCAGGGGCTGCTTGCAGTCTATGTTGATCTCTGTAAAACGTTTGATTCAATGAATTGGGATGCCCTCTGGAGGATTCTTGGTCTTCGTGGGGTGCCACCAAAACTCATGAATCTGCTGTCTGAACTATACTCTGGTACTGAGAGTGCTGTAAGATATGGTGATATCATTTGCCTGGGGGTGGCCAGACAGAGGCCCCCAGATGGAGGTCAGGAGTGTGTACTGGCCCCCACACATTTCAGCACTTGTATGTACTGGATTCTGGGGAGGATGTCAGAGAGATGAAGCTGTGGTGCATGTTTGGGAATGTCAAGATCTTTGACCTTGATTTCCCAGATGATGCTGTCATCTTTGTGGAGACTCTCAAGGTGCTAAATACGGAGTTGGAGCTGCTGGGATTATGGGTTTCCTGGGTCAAAACGAAGGTTTCCTGGGTTCCTTTCAATGACATCTTGGATGCTGCTGTCCTGTCTGTACCTGTTTGTGGTGAGGATGTTGAGGTCACGGAGAGATTCACTTATCTTGGCAGTGATATTCATGTTTCTGCTGGCTGTGAGCCAGAGGTCAACAGACGTCTAGGTCGGGTCGGGGTGGGGGGGGGGGGTCATGGATTCACTGGATCATTGGGTGTGGTGCTGCCGGTATCTGTGCGGGAGGACAAAAGTCCGAGTCCTCAGGTCCTTGGTGCGTCCAGTCTTGCTCTATAGATGTGAGACTTGGACTCTGACCAGGGATCTGAGACAGAGACTTAATTCCTTTGGACCAGGTCTTTTCGGAGATTCCTTGGCTATCGCTGGTCAGTCTTTGTGTCCAACGAGCGGTTGCTGAGAGAGGCTCAAATGAGGTTTGTTACCTGCATAGTCCGTGAGCATCAGTTGTGGCTGTTTTCCTGACGCTGATCCTGCTCACCAGATTCTTTCAGCGAGGGAGTCCCGTGAGTGGAGGAGACCATTGGGCCAACCACATTCCCCATTGTTGCAGCAGGTTGATCAGCATCTCAAGGAGATGGGGATGGGCCAGGCATCTGCCTGGGGGATGGCCAGATGGGGGCCCCTGGAGTATCGGCAGAAAGTGGACACAGCGATGCACTGCGCTGGTACATGCCCCCATACCTTACCTCATCTCTGAAGGTCCCGCATTCAGAAAGATGAGACAGATGTTGAGTCATTGGTTGACCAGATGGAGAACAGCTGGCTAAATCCAATGTGTACTGAAGAGACTGAACTTGTCAGTCTATCCACAAATACTGTTGCTCCAGCAGATACTGCCAAAGATCTTCTGGGTGCTCATCAAGTGGGAGAATAAGTTTACAAGATGTTCAAGAAAATGTGTTTGGAGGAAGATCCACCAACAATGAAATTCCACGACAAGATGACAAAGCAAAACTTGAAGGCATTCGCCATTATCAATGCAAAGAAAGAGTGAAAAAGGGAAAGTCAACGACGTACCACTGAAGACTGAGAGAAATTTGTTCGGGCAGATGAATCCTTGTTGCTGAGAGTAGAAAACTAAACATGAGGGTTGTCTTGGCTCAGGAACTAGGCACTCTACCATGAACACTCGCAAATGCTGATGGGTCGCTGTGAAAGATGAAGAAGGCTGCATTCACAAGAGAGTTGGAAAGAAATGTTTCTCCAACAGATGTTCCTGACCCATCAACCCACATCATTGATGGAATGAGCTTGGTGCAGAAAATGAATGACAACTCCTCGACGTTTGCACAGTTGGCAGAATCTGCAGTGTCTCTTCTCCTTCATGAGGGTTCTCGCAGTCACAGGATTGATGTGGCATTTGACATTTACCGGGAGACGTGAATCAAAAATTCTGAGAGGTGCAAGCGGGGATCAAGCACAGCTATTCAGCACAAGAACACTGCATGAAGCCACAATATCAAGCAGTGGAGGAAGTTTCTGTGCAGCTTTGTTGTCTTTAGTTGCATTTCTGAACTAAAAACTAAAAAAACCCAGTTTGCAATGCATGTTCGTTTTCCATCAATCGTCCCATTTTTCCAACTTCAGTGCCAATTTACCCCTCTCACCTCACATTTCTCAAAAACTCCCCCCCTCACCTTTCTCCCCCAACTCTCCCTACTCACCTCTCTCCCTCCCTTCACCCCCCTCACTCAGCCTTCTCAAAATTGCCCCACCCTCACATCCACAAAGCTGCCTCCACCCCCTGCCCTCTCACCTCCATCTCATCATCCTACCTCCTCAAATCCTCAACTGCCTTCTGCCCCTCTCTTATTTCTCCCCACTGGACCTCAATCCCACACCATGGAGCATTTTCTCCTCCTCATACAGCCTCTCCTCTTGCTCTTCTGCAATTCCCCATACTCTTTCAACAACTCTCCTTACCCCCCCCTCTCCTCCCTTGCCTTGCCCTACCCTTCCTCTCCCCTCCCCTGCACCAAAAGCCTCCTTCCCTCCCTCTTCATCAACAGTGTGGACCTCATATATCCGGGGCCTTCGCTCAAACCTGACAGATCTTTCCACACAGGTTGCCACTGACAAACCAGACATAATCTGCCTAACAGAAACTTTCCTCCCTCAAGACGTCTCTGACTCCCAACTATCTCTCCCTGGTTATTCCCTCCTCCGGTATGACAGACCTGAGCCTCGTCCTGGTGGAGGAGTTGCTCTCTTCATCAAGGACTCCATTCCTCACCCTCCATGCACTGCTCTCACTCCCCCACACCCCCAGGAATACCTCTGGCCACGGCTTCCCCTCCACTCCCACCTCATGTTTATATGTGAACTGTTCCGTCCACCAAACAGTGATAACTCCATTTACACCTCACTATCCGAAAACATGGACAAACTTCTATCTTCTCGTCCAAACTCTCTCTTACTCATATCTGGTGACTTCAATTGTCATCATGCCAGTTGGTTGGGTGTGGGCAGCTCTCTCCCCTGCCATGGCACTTCAGCAAAATATTTATGTGACTCATTGGGACCGACTCAATCGGTCAATTTCCCGACCCGGATCTCAACCAACGGTAATCTATTTCTTCTGGATCTGATTTTGACAAATTTCCCTGAAAACATCAGCTGTTCTTTCTCCGCTCCAATCGGTACTTCTGACCACATGCTTGTCAAAGTGGACATCTCTCTGGCTTTTATGAGAGAACCACCTCAGCGCCATCAAGTCTGACATTTCACTCAGGCTGACTGGGAGGGTCTTCAAGCAGCCATCAAACTTCTAGACTGGTCTCCCATCTCCACTTCCTCCGAAATCAACTCATCCGGGGAATTCTTTCAAAGAAACTTGCTCTCTCTCATGGACAGATTTATCCCCTCGAGTGTTCAGTTGTCCTACCTTTCCTCCCACCCATGGTTCCCTGGAACTTGTGGCGAGGCAGTTGTCCTGAAACAACTTGCCTTTTCCTCATGGAAAGCAAACCCATCTGAGGGTAATCTCAGTTCCTTCCATAAAGCTCAGAACAAGTGTGTATCTACCCTCAGGAGAGCCAGAAAACAACATCTTTCTAATCTCAAGTCTGAACTCTCGAAACCTCTCTCCCTCCTCCAAATCTGGTGGTGTCTAATCATATCTGTTTCTGGTGTATGTTCCCCCTCCATCCCCTTCCTTACCTCAAATGGCCACACTGCTGATACCGCACATGAAAAGGCTGAATGCCTAAATTCGGTGTTTGCATCGAAATATAATGTCCGAAACACATCGCTTTCGATACCCACCTTACCCAGTCGCACCCAACTGTCCCTGTACTCTGTGTCCTTTTTTCCAGACAAGGTGGAGAGCTTGCTGTCAAACCTCGACTCAGATTCTGCAACCGGTCCAGACGGCATCAGCCCACGTGTCCTTAAAACCTGCTCCTCTGCTCTTGCTCACCCTCTCTCTGTTCCATTCACCCTCTCGTTTGCTCAAGGTCATCTGCCATCTGCTTAGAAATCAGCAAACATGACTGCCCTGCACAAAAAAGGTGCAAAAACAGATCCCTGCAACAACAGACCAATCAGCCTTCTCCCAATCATCAGCAAGGTTATACAATCCATCATCTCTTCCGACATTAAATCCTTCCTCTTCTCCAATAGTTTGATTTCCGATCATCAATTTGGTTTCAGACCAGGTCACTCTACCCTGGATATGCCGCTTCTGCTCTCCCATCAATGGATGGAAGTCCTCAATGCCGGACAGCAAATCCGAGCCGTATCCCTGGACATATCACGTGCTTTTGACACGGTCTGGCACCCTGCACTACTCACCAAACTCTCTTCCCATGGTATCCAGGGCCATCTCCACTCATGGCTCGCAGACTTCCTCTCTTGTCGCAGTGAACGCGTGGCTCTAAATGGAGTTCTTTCATCCCCTCTTCCTGTCCAGGCTGGAGTTCCTCAAGGTAGCGTTCTGGGCCCTGTTCTTTTTCTGGTTTTCATCAATGATCTCTCGGACTCTCTGGAAAATCCTCTATCTTTGCTGATGACTCCACCCTCTGCCGTACCATTTCTTTCATTCCTCTTTTCCCCCCGCCTTTGGAATAAACTCCCAGACTCTCTTCAATCCCATTCTTCCCTCCAGGCCTTCAAGGCAGCCGTTCACCACCACCTCTGATCTTCCCTCCATCCAAAACCTCGATCTTTTCTACCCCCATTCATCCACCCCAATCCTACCTCCTTAAAATTCCCTGCTTTCCTTCCTGAAAGTCCCTGTAATGTCCATCTTGTATACCCCATGTTCCCCACCCCATCCCTCTCCCTTCCACAGATCTCCTAATGTCTCTGTTCCCCACTGCTTTGTCCTTCCCTCTCCCACCCCCCCCTTGTCTCATGCCCCCCTTGCTGTGCGTTGTGTGTTAGCTCTCATACGAGCCTCGACAACGTATACAAAAAAAAAACAAAGAGAAATGATCAACCTTATCAAATTCTCAGTTGTGGAATGGAAACTGACAGTTCAGGGAGAAGCTACATGACAAGTCACATTTCGTAATCTGTGAGGTCTGCTGCAAAAATAACTAATGTTTATTGTGTGGAAGTCACAGAACTGAGTTGCACAGAAGAAGAAGAAGAAGAAGAAGAAACAGACACTCGTGTGCTCCTGCACGTGCTGCACGCTGTAAAGAATTGGTCAAAGGTGATCATTGTGACAGCCGAAGTCACCGATGTCATGGTGCTTTGCCTTGTTTTCAAAATAAACATCCCCTGCTCTTTCCATCAGAAGTGTAGAACATAGTACTGCACATGATTCATTGTCATTGACAAACTGTCAAGTTCACCTGGAGCCAACACCTGCTACACCCAAATTGGATTACCTTCCTTCACAGGCCGTGGTAAGCTGGTCGCTTTGAAACTGATGAAAAAAGGACGGCACATACCAGAAGACTTTCAGCTAACTTGGTTAGTCTTGGGAAGTCTCTGAACGACTGTTCGAGAACACACAACAGTTTACCTGTGCCTGTATGCAACAAGTGCCAGCACTGACGATGTGAATGAACTGTGCTACCAACGCTTCTGTGCCAAACGTGGAGAGGTAGAGTCCAGCGAGCTTGCACCATGTAGAGATTGCCTCCACTTGCATGCTCTTCATGCCAACTACCAAGCATCAATCTGGAAGTTCTGCCTCCATACTCTGCAATTTGTGCCTGACCCAAAAGAGTGTGGATGGACAACAGATGATGACGGCCATTTGTTCATCGAGTGGATGTGCACTACTCGAGCCCAGGATGCAGGTTTGGAGCTGTTGTCTTGCAAGTGCCTTCGTTCCTGCAAACTACCAAGCTACACGGTACCTTGACAATGGACTGGCATGTACAAACATATGCAAGCTCCAGACATGTGGCTATCAGAAAAAATGAAGAGGCATTCACAGTTGAATTAGGTTACTCTGACTCTGATGATAGAGATGATGATGAAAATGAGGGAACTGATGAATTATTACCCTGACATTCTTAGCTAAATATGTGTCATTATTCTCAGATTTTATTTGGCATACGCATGTTGGAGTTCAGTGGACAAGGCAAACTGCATGATCTTCTTTACAACTCCACCACGGCTGTGTTACGATCAATTTGATTGTTTGGTATTGGGTTTGTAATATTCTGTATGTACTGTAAGGTTGGGTTATGGGGAACTGACCAGTATCATGTTATTTTTATGATGTCTCGGTCTCCTTTTTAAAATAGAATTTTGAATAAAATAAGTGGTGAAAAATCCAAAGTTGTGCAGAATTGAAAAATAAAATAGTTTTAAAGTTGAAAAAAATATGATTTTTTTTCTTCAAATTTCTGGCTAAAAGGTGACTAAAATTAAAATAAAAAAACCAAGGAGCAAGAAAGTTACTAAATCATTTTTTACACGTTCTATGCCAAGTTCAGCAACATAAGGTTGACAATAAAAAGTGTTTTCGATACAAGCTCCCCTTAAAAGTGTGAAAACTACCTCAAAGCGACCACCCAGAAATGGTCATCACATCAACATGTTGTTGTGGATTTCCGCCCGTCCGGCGTGCGGGCGACCGCTTTTAGCTCAATTGCGGCCGCGCGCCGACCGAACGAGCAATCTAGTCGCAGCTTTCGGATCAACGCCGAAACCCAGCTACGGGTGTTGTTAATATAACCACACCATAAACCAGCCAACTCTTCTGTCCACGCGCTACAGGGTCGATCGCCGAATTGTCGATGTACCTAATTATTCGTGCAGGCAGAAATGCCGGGGATTTATACCTCAACGGAGCCTGCACGAAAACGAGCCGCTTTAAGCAGCTCGTTCCGTTTGCGATTGCCGAGCGGTTTTATATCGCCAAGCCCCGTCGGACCAGATGTACGTTTTATCGGCTATTAATCAGCCAGCTATTTATTCCGAACGCAAATATGGCAGTCAATAGCAGGAAAGGACGCAACGAGCAGGTGACATTCAACAATGGGGACATTTATTTGCGTGTAAGCAGTGAATGTGGGGATGGGGACAAGACACGAGCAAAAACCTACAGCCGATATCTATTTATTACGTACATGCACTGAATCAGTTAGCCACAGACTTCCATGCAAAACCCAAGAAAGGAAAGAACAGGCTCGTAAGCCTTTTATTTTATCAGAGCCGGGATGACCGAAGGGGCTCTGAGACCGGGCTGGCTACCTGGCCACCTTCGTGGTGACTCGATGGGTCCTTTGGTCGGCGACCCTCCGTATCTGTCTCGTCGTCAACACGGCAGCTGTTGTAACGGCGGCTTGGTTGGTCCAGGACCAAGCAGCGCGCCCGACTTTCCACGGCCGTCTCCCAACTTTGGACTCCAGACTCTCTCCAACGACCCAGCCCAACTCGACTCAACCGCCAACTCACCAACTCCTTTTGGACTCACCAACTCGACTCTCTTCGGCCAGCGAACTTGGCTTTTATCGCCCCGGGGCATTCTCCCACCCTTCTCGGCACGCGGGGGAAAAATCCTAGGAGTGATCGGGTTGTTTTACTTCGGAGCATACTTTTCGTAACCGTCACTTTTGTTTACCCATTCTGAGGGACCCGCCCCAACCGTCAATCCTGGTGTCGAAACCCGGGATATCGGGGTGGGAGTTGTTGAGTAGTTCTTTTTGTTTGTAGAGATGCCGTGGTTGTAAACTTTGTGGCGTTGTGGTGGAGGTGGCGTGGTTGTGGAGTTTTTTGGCGCTTTGGTGGAGGTGGCGTGGTTGTAGAAATGTTGTTGAGGAGTGGTGTGTTTGTTTAAAATAAAAGATAGAGAAAGAATAACGGCTAACTCAAAGATTCACAGCCCGGCACATGAATAAACCCCGTTATACATCAGTGGGGAAATCTAACCTGGAACACACACTTATCGACATAACTGATCTTTGGGGAACCTGAATGGTGATCTGTGAATTTCCACAACCGTAACAATATGTTCCATAGACATGGTGTATTTGAAAAATCACAACTCGGTCTTGCCTGCCCAGGTCATACCAAAATCTAGTCTGGCCCATGGCCTATAAGTGTGTGTGTGTGTGTGTGTGTGTGTGTGTGTGTGTGTGTGTGTGTGTGTGTGTGTGTGTGTGTGTGTGTACCTCCAGGGCATCCTGCTGGCCCACACAATTCCTTATTAATTACTGTGTGCAAGTACTGTGCTGCAAAATAAAACCTGTATATTAAGAGTTTAAGAACAAATGTTTTACTTGGTAGTGGTAACGCGACTTGCAGGCCATCCTGTGGAACACCATATCCTGGGAAATTTTTTTATTTATGTATTTTATATTCATACAGCACTCGGCATTTTACACGTCATTTTGCTGACGTGATTAATCAAAAGACAGCATGTTGTACTTCACAAACATTGTACTCCATTCTTCCATCATTTGCTCGAGGTCATATTCCATCTGCTTGGAAGTCGGCTAACATCACCTTCATGAACCATCCTTGTTGCTTATACATAGCATGAGCAAAAATCACTTCCACCCCACTGTGAATTTCAATGTTGAATGCCTTGGTTTAAACTTCCCATCTGTGGAAGCAGATTTTCCTGCTACTTCAACACAGTGAAAAGTAAGTTCACATGCAAGCCAAGCCGTTTAATCCAGTAAATTAAGACACTCCTGTATACGGGAGGAAGGCCCCAGCCTGCTACATCATTGCAAACTGAAGACTCCTCTATTCATTGGATATTGTATGTATATATGCATTTTCACCAGGGTGTGTCTTGAGAACACATGGAACTGTGAGTTTTAAAATTTTCAACATTGAAGGATAATTGGTCTGTTTTGGAGCTTGCTTATTAGACCCAGGAAAGGGTGGAGGGGGAGATATTGTGAGTTCAGATGGTCATCAGATCGTTAAGGTCTTTGCAAGGTTGTTTACAACTTCAGTGGAATGTATGTTTTCTGCCCTCCCCTAATTTTCCCAGCAGGTATTTATTAAATTCTTTTCAAAGCACTAAGCAAAGTTAATTTTGCATTTTACATTAATATAAATTGCATTTTACATTTGATTAATAATTCAGCTTCCACATTTCCCCCTTTTGTTCTAACAGAACAACTTAATGATTTGTTCTGTAAGAACAAACCTGCTAAAAATCTAAATTTGTCGTCAGCTAACGGCAAGCTCGTTCCCACTGCATCACCCAAATTTGCGCTCTGTGGTGGGTTAACACCCTTGCGAGTGGATGCAATCCCAAAGGGGGCCGCCACCTCCCCACCCACAGAGTTGGCGTGCCCAGGCGATTTTGGAAGGAAAGGAACCCTGTGCACACTGAACATATACATCCAATAGGCAATCGCCTTTTCCAATTACACGAATAAAATTTAATTTGAGCAAACCGCTCAAATTCTTTTTCCCTTGAAGTTTTAAAGATATCTCTATTATTCCACATCTCTTTATCACAATCATCCATCTGCTTTTCGCTCTTTATCAACAATTGTTGAATTCTTTTTTTTTTTTAAGGTTTTTTTTTGTCAGTTCCAAAGGCACAAGTGTCTGTACTTTCATATTTTTCCAAAAAATAAAACCACCACATGGTGTCTTAACTAAATTTTAAACTAGGTTCTTCATTTTCTGGGTCTTCAGAGATGGTTGGTCCAGGGAAACTTCATGCACCACCATCGTTGTTACTGTGGTAAATTTTCACACACACACACACACACACACACACACACACACACACACACACACACACACACACACACACACACACACACACACACACACACACACACACACACACACACACACACACACACACACACACACACACACACACACACACCGATCATTACTTTTATGCACACAATGATGACAACAACAGCACTGATTATCATACGCCCAACGATCAATATGTGGATGATCCATTTTCCCTCTCCACCTAAACACTCCCATTAACCAAGATCCCAACCCTCCTTCCTTAAAATAGTCATGGTACTCTGCAGCTACCTTCCTTATATTTATCCTTGTCCCAGTAATTTGTCCCTCAAGAGTTACTTGTGAGCAAACCCAACACTTGCTCTTGTTCATACTTTTAGCATGTTGTAAAGATATTGCTAACAAGATGTTCAGGGTCATTCATTCAGATGTTCAGGCCAGTTATCCCTTCATGTAACACGATGCCTCATTTCAGGCATAGTGTCTACGTCCCCTGCATCCTGTGTAACACGGATAAGAATGCATAATTATATGGAAGGTCATATGAGTGTTTGTCCCATACATGCCTTTCTCATGCAATTGGTCCTGATGTTTACCTTCTTCTTCTCTGTGTTTCCAGTCACAACCCTTTACTTGTTTCCCCTGTTTATCTATCATCTACCAAACCTACCATTTCCGGTCACGACCCTTTACTTGTTTCCCCTGCTCTCTACCTACCAAACATTCTGCTCTCCATGACATTCTCAGGATGCCCTCCCTCACTGCCCGTTATCATCCATTTTGTCACAATTATGCACGTGCTAATGAACGTGCTTTGATGAACCTCCGGTAACATTCTTCCCACTTGGCTTTTTCAATTGCCTCCTGTAGTGCTGCAATGTCGTCAGTAGTCGGCACCCTTTCCTCATTTTCTCTTGAAGTTTGTTTTGCTGCTAAATCAGCTGAAGCATTTCCTTTTGAGACCACATCTCTTGCTTCATATGTGCTCAACATTTTATTACGGCTTATAGCTTCTAACAGTTCCACTATCAATTTACCATTTTTGACTAGCATACTTTGCGATGTTATATACCCTCTTATTTCAAAATTGTCCCAACATCGTGTGCCATCCTGTACACACATCAGGAATCCGTATATATTGTTTTGCTTCTAGCCTCGGCTCGATTGCATGCTGCAATTAGCACACATACCACTTTCCAAGATATCACTTTCAGAGCACACTACATATCCTCGCAGTTATGTTCCTCCCCATCATCAGCGATTGGCATTAAGGAGCTACAGTATGTTCAGTGTCGGACATCTTTCGATTACCACATTGTTTGCTCCAACAGTGGTCTAACCAGTACTGCATAATCAGATACCATCCATCCATCCATTGGGACCATACTCTATGCAGAGCGTTTTGTGCTGTCCAAGCAGTCTCCTTGGCCAATGGACACAATCCTGGACAGGTCACCACTCCGACAGATCAGGTACCCATTGTCTACAATATCCAGCCATCCCCAAGAAACCTGACAATCTTCTCGAGGTTCCACTCAATACATGCCCAAGATATGTACCTGGGTTTTGCACAGTTGTAATTTGGCCTTTGGCACTCCATGGCCTTTGACAGCCAGTGCCCCCGAAAACGTAGTATGCTACACAGTGCAGGGGTTGTTTATCCTGCCATATTTTTTATATTTTCATCGTGAGGCTCCAACCAACGTTTTATATTGGAAATTGTTTCTAACTCTGCTAAATTCTCAGTTATCTCTTACATGGGCCCTTTGTTATGATCCACAAGCCCGAAGCAAACGTGCACAAGTTCAAATAGTGTAATTTGAGATACCACGGTAAAAGTTCCTTTGAAACAAACTCATTAATATATATCATTGACCTCAACCTCGGATCACTGGTCTATGTCTCACTCTGCATTGTGCCTGCAATAACTTGCTCACTCTCTCCAAAGGATATCGTAAGATCTTTAATGTTCATAAACCAATGCTCTCAGACAGGCCATCCAATCAACGTCCATCCAAGAGGCAGAATGCACGTTAATGCATCGCTTATTTGCAAATTTAACAGCATGAGCATTGATGTCCATCCACACATTATGTATGGAAATTTGTGTTTTCACATCATACCATCACCTTCACCACTGATGCATATGCTCACCTGCACCCACCACTTACTCACCTGAACAAGGCTTGCCCCAAACATGAAAACAAACCCAATTTTGATTCATGACTCATGTAATATTGAAACCCTGCATCAAAAACTTATGAAACATGCATATGTCTGCTGCCAAATCCTTGACCACACTCCACTTGCACACCCGTTCCTGAAATGCTCTTTGCTGTTTCAGCTCTTCTCAAACGATGCAAAAACGTATTTTCAGACTCCTTCCACCAATTAACTCCAAAGCATGGAAGTTCCAAAATGTACTAACCTGAACACAAAACCCCCGACAGTGATAACACCAGGAGCTCCACAATCATCACCCTGTATAACAAGCACAGTGTAATCAAATCATTGGATTTATATTCCACAGACTGAGATGAAACAATCTGTTCCTAGGATTAATTAAATTGACTGACCCTTTTTGAGTTGTCCATGTACACATCTAATCTTCTTCTTCTTCTTCTTTCGGCTGCTCCCATAAGGGGTCGCCACAGCGGATCATCCGTTATGATCCGCATTACAGGGTTCCCACTCAATCTCAAAAATGAAATTCCCTGACATTCCCTGACTGTGTTGGTAAAGATTCCCTGACCTTTTCAAACGTAAAAATTTATAAAGTTATTTTAGTCAGCTCCTCCTCCCCCACACTGACTCCTTTCCATCACCATTTTGATGTATACATGGTGTACATGCAATCATTTTCAATTCTTTTCTTCTTTTTAAAATGCCAATACTAGCAGAAAATTGTGTCCACTTCAAAATTTATTTGAATCTTAAAATATGTCGGTGTGCTTTAGACAACTTCTGAATACCATTTTTGTTGGGAAATTAAACTGATTCTTCATTTGGGTGTTAACTTCGGTCTTTTTGAAAATGGTCCAGAAAGTACACTTTCCCAGCGAGTACTGGCATTTTAATTTTTTTTATTTATATAAAACTTACAAAACACAAATCATACTAATGTCAAACGTGCCAGGTACCATGACAAGATCAGAATTATATCAGAAAAAATTTAGCAACATTTTGAACATCTAAATCTTGCAAAATAACAACGAAACATTGATATTGTTAATGTGACATTGCAGACAAGCTAGAACACCCGATGATATTGCAGAAATGACGAGCAGACTACTATATTGTACATTTTTCTACAAGCATCTGGTCCTAAAAAGGACCGTTTGTTGAACTTCTACGGTTAGGTGGGTACTCCTGTACCATTCCCTGTGGATGCAGGTACGTTCACCGCCGCAGAAGTGAAATTACTCAAATGTTACATGGGAAGTTGCAGTAACAGTCAGGATGTTAGATACTAGAATTGTGAAAATATCAATAACATCAAGCAGCGTGTGTAGCTTAGAATTATATGGTCGGCAAAAACTAGCAATTAAGGAAACAAATGTGAATTGTTTGAGTAACGTTATAACAATAGTTAACATATACAGTATGGACAGTTTCTTACATTAAGTGAAATGTCAGTTTCTTACTTCTTTAGTTTCTGTAGTTCTGCTATTTCCATATCAACCTTCCGAGATTCAGTTGCTGCTTCTTCCATAAATTTTGCCTTTTTAATCTGAAGAACTTTTATCTGCTCACATGCTTTCTTTTTAGCTGCAGTCTTTTGATCGAGCTTACTTGTGGCTTTACGTTTACATTCCAGTGCTGCTTGATACCTGGCATGAGAACCCCTGACATACATCAAGAGTGGCTTATCAATGTTCACAGAGGTGACTCCACCTTCTGCCTGCACAGCATCATGAAAAGCATCTGCCTGCACAGCATCTGCACAGCAAACAATTCATGAAAAGAAAAATAAAGAAAACTTTTATAATCATGAACAAAATAATTGACTGGGTGTAAAGGGTACTAATTAAGATCATTAGGCACTAATCACACATTTCCTTGACCAACAAAAAAAATCCCTGAAAAATCCCTGACTTTCCCTGACCAACCTCAATTCCCTGACTTTCCCTGACTTTCCAGGTCGGTGAGAACCCTGGCATACTGATTTGGCATAGGTTTTACGCCGGATGCCCTTCCTGACGCAACCCTGGTCGCCTCTTACGACACAGGGATAAGGATTGGGTTTCACCATGATTCTGGGCTGCCCTAGACCCTCTCATAGCGCGGCCCAGCGCAGAGCTCCCGTCCTCAAGCGATCCTCCAACCCAAGCCTCCAAGTAGCCGGATTACAGGCGCACGCCACTACGCCCGGTATCATATACACATCCAATACAACTCCAAATTTTGAAAGTAGTCAGCACGAACCGACACATACCATTTTATCCTTTCCTCATCACCATCAGGAATACAATGGCAAACCACCTTGTGTAATCCTTACACTGAGGTATAAACTCCAGTGTTTTCACCAGTTGCCATGTTTTTCACCTGGCATCCTCACCCGCCGGTATCTACCTACAAGCACACGCTTACCTTCGTGTATCTGCCTGTAGTCATCACATAATGAGTGACCTGCACCTGCATGCTCCAACATGTGGCACCCTCTGCCACATCTGCACAGTTATAAATATTTTTAAATCTTTCTCCTCCTCTTGTGCTAACCAGCACACAAGGTCAATCAATTTCCAATCAATTTTAGACATCATCCAACTACAAACTGCCACAACCAAACTAGCCAGTGATGCAACCACCTATTCACATCGATATCATAATAGCCCTGTTATGTTCAAAGAATTGTCATTTTCAACTTTGATTACAGTGCACTTGTAATCAATCAAACAAAAGTCGAACAATTCTTCTCGCTTTAACCCTTTTTCCAACAAATGTTAATTCCTTATTTCATTCAGTTTTACAAAAAAAAGATTTCTCTTCCAAAACTAGTTTGTCCACTATTTCAAAGTCGAGCTGCCTCCAGCTTCTTTTCCCGTTATCAGCTAAATCTCACGCACGGCCTGACAAGCAGGCATATTCACAGCAGGGTGTGTTATTGCCTCCCGCCTCACTTTATTGTTTTGCTCACGTGTTCACTCTTTTCAGTTCGCTCTTTTCATTGCAGAACAGCTGTTGCTTACATTTCTTTTCCATTGAGGTGTAGATTTATTCTTTTTCCTTTTCTCGAAACCAAACTAAAACCATATATTATTTTTAAATAGGATCTTAAAATTCCAACATCCTCTCTACTGCATCCAGCTTGATGACCTCACATATTCATGCTTGATCTGAAGGTCAGTTGTCCTTGCAAACTACTTTGCATTTACACAGACCTTGCCTGCTTGCGTCACACTCGAGCCTCGTGTAGATTTCATTTTAATTCTCTCCACGCTTGTATAACCACTGCGTATGTGTTCAACACACACGTACTCACATGCACTAAAACGTTGCATGCAAATTCTTTCAGAACATTGAATCAACACAAACACCTCACATTAAATCACATTTGTTCCATACGCAATGAATTAAATAATTTTGATGTGAAATTCGTGACCTGGCTCAGCATCCGCCTCTCTCAGCTTTCATCTGAGCTGGTTTATTATATTTAATTATTTTTCATATCTCCATCCATCTCCACTGTACGGATCCCTACGGCCTTAAAGATCACATTCATTTAATTACCTCCTCTCTCTCTCTCTCTCTCTCTCTCTCTCTCTCTCTCTCTCTCTCTCTCTCTCTCTCTCTCTCTCTCTCGCTCTCGCTCTCGCTCTCGCTCTCGCTCTCGCTCTCGCTCTCGCTCTCTCGCTCTTGCTACTGGTGTTGTTATCTGAATATATCTCCTCATACTCCCTGTGGAGGGAGGGAAGCTATCTCCAGCCCTGTAGCTTGTGCGGTTTTTTTTTTTTTTTGAACCTCCAATGAATGCTCACACTTTTCGTCTGCTCTTCTCAAGGCTCTATTCAGCCCTCCAATCGACTGGTTTTCAAGTCGTTTTATATTTTGTTTTCTCTCGATTTTTCCCTTCTCAGATTTTCAAATCTATCTCGATGAAATCTTTGCTTTTTCTGTTCTTTGTCCACAACTTCACATCTTTTGAAGTTCTCGACCCAAAGGTCTTATACACTTGGCATTTGACTGCTCCCTTTTGCTGTTTGTTCCCCCTTCGAACACTCGTCAGCGTTCCCCCTTTATTATTATTATTTTTTAATCGCTGTAAGCACTTATCAGTGCTCCTTTTTCAAATTTGCTCTGAACACTCGTCAGCGTTCCCCTCTAAATTGCTCCGAACACTTGTCAGTGCTCCTTTCTTGTTTTGTTTTTTTACAGCGATTAAACCCTTTGGACCACGACTTTCATAACCTTTGGCAATAAAGTGCCCTCGTTACTAGCCCTTCTCGCCTCACTGCCCTTCTTGACTCGGCGATAATTTTTGCACCTTTCCGCCCTCTTGACTTGGTGACTCTAATCCTCTCGCCTCCCGCCCTGCCAGTCAGCAATTCCAGTTCTATACGCATTGCTTTTACGTTGTTTTTTAATACAACTTCAGCAAACTCGTCCATGTATTGCTTGTGCCCTCCACCTTGTGATATATGCTTATCAACATGTTATCCTTTCTCCAGTACGGAGTTCCTCCACTGTTTTCCACAACTTGACAAACTCGTCTGCACAACGCTTATGATCCTCCACCTTGTGATCAAAATATCGGCACTTTTATCAAAACATGCAAGATTTTATCCTGTCTTAGATTCCTTATTTCCTTAAAAAAATTAAAATTAAATAAAAAATAAACCCCAAAATAAAAATTTTCAAAGTCTTCTATTTTACCCCACAAACAGCTCTGCATATATACTCACCTTTTTATTTTAATTTGGAACTGCGCAATTCTCCGTGGAGAGCTTTTTGTTGGATAAAATTCCTCTGCCTCCTATGCCTGGGAGAACTGCCTCTGCCTCCGCAATCTTCTGCCTGGGAAAACCACGTGTTTTTCTCACCTTTGGTTTCATCAGCATTCACTTACAACCAGGCAGAACCCTTCGCCCCGGCTGGAGGCTGTGATCCCATCCTCGTCACCAAACTGTAGAAGCAGATTTTCCTCCTCCCTAAAGACAGTAAAAAGTAAGTTCACATGCAAGCCATTTATTCCAAAAAAAATAAAACACACTCCTGTATACAGGAGGAAGGCCCCAGCCTGCTACATCGTTGCAAGCTGAAGACTCCTCTCTACATTGAATACTGTATGTAGATATGCAGTTTCACCAGGGTGTGTCTTGAAAACAGATGGAACTTTGCGAACTTTAAAATTGCAACATAGGATTATAATTGGTCTGTTTTGGAGCTTGCTTTTTGGCCCCAGGAACGGATGTAGGGGGAGATATTGTGAGTTCAGATGGTCATCAGAGTGATAAGGTCTTTGCAAGGTTGTTTACAGCTTCAGAGGAATGTATGTATTCTGCCCTCTCCTAGTTTTCCCAGCATATATTTATTAAAATCTTTTCAAAGCATGAAATGAAGTTAATTTTGCATTTTACATTATTATAAATTGCATTTTACATTTGATTAATAATTCAGCTTCCACACTTCAAATAAGTGAAATGAAACATCTTTTAAATTTCGAATCATTCTCACTCAGATTTCAACATCACCAAAATGCATATTATCAAAATGTTTGAACTTTCTTTGTATAAGAAAATTTGTAATACCCGATACCACCATGTGGTGGTATCCAATACACATTTACAGAGAGAGAATTCGGGTCTTTTACCCACCTTAAACCCCCTCCCCCACAAATGCTACCCCAACAGAAGCCACACTTTGCCTACCCTGAGAGAACTTGCAAAATTTGGTTGATTTGGTTCAGTAGTTTTGAAGCATATATAAGCAAATAAAACACAAACGAACAAGAAGACGACGTCGTGCCGAGTACAATACTTACCAAATCCATATAAACAAATTTGACCTCAAAAATAATTGTTGATGGAATTTAAAGACCAAATATGCAACTCCTCTTCAAATTTCAAGTCAATCGGATGAAAATTGACAATTTTAGAAATTCGGTCTTTGTTGTCCTTTTGGCCGATGTTGACCTCAAAAAAAATTGGCAGGTTGAATTCAGTGACCTGAAATATAAATCCTCTTCAAATTTCAAGTCATTCAGATGAAAATTGAGGATTTTAGAAACACCACCTTAGTTGTTGACCTTGGGCCTATGTTGACCTTAAAAATAATTGGTGGTTGAATTCAGTGACCTGAAATAATATATATATATATATATATATATATATATATATATATATATATATATATATATATATATATATATATATATATATATATATATATATATATATATATATATATATATATATATATATATATATATATATATATATATATATATACCAGGGTTGCGTCAGGAAGGACCAAGTGGATGGGGAGTAAGGCTAGGAGCATTGGAGGTGGTTTCAAACTGTTCTACCATGGTGTGGATGGGAGGAGAAATGGTGTTGGGGTAATCCTGAAGGAAGATTATGTCAAGAGGGTATTGGAGGTGAGGAGAGTGTCTGACCGAGTGATGAGTGTGAAGTTGGAAATTGAAGGGGTGATGATGAATGTCATCAGTGCATATGCCCCACATATGGGGTGTGAGATGGAGTATAAAGAAGATTTCTGGAGTGAGTTAGATGAAGTGGTGGAGAGTGTATCCAAGGATGAAAGAGTGGTGATTGGAGCAGATTTCAATGAGCATGTTGGGGAAGGGAATAAAGAGGATGAGGAGGTGATGGGTCGGTACGGTCTCAACAAGAGAAATGTGGAAGGGCAAATGGTGGTAGAGTTTGCAAAAAGAATGGAAATGGCAGTGGTAAATACGTATTTCAAGAAGAAGGAGGAACACAGGGTGACATACAAGAATGGAGGAAAGTGCACACAGGTGGATTACATCTTAAGCAGGAGATGCAACCTGAAAGAGATTAGTGACTGTAAGGTGGTGGCAGGGGAGAGTGTAGCTCGACAGCATCGGTTGGTGGTCTGCAGGATGACTTTCGAGGTGAGGTTGAGGAAGAGAGTGAGGGCTGAACCAAGGACCAGATGGTGGAAGCTGAAGGAGGAAGACTGTTGCGTGAAATTTAGGGAGGAGGTGAGACAGGCGTTGGATGGTGGTAAAGATGGGTGGGATGATTGGGCAACGACAGCAGAAGTTGTGAGGGAGATAGCTAGGAAGGTACTTGGTGTGACATCTAGACAGAGAAAGGAAGATAAGGAGACTTGGTGGTGGAATGAGGAAGTACAGGAAAGTATAAGGAAGAAGGGGTTGGCGAAAAAGAAGTGGGATAGTCAGAGAGATGAAGAAAGTAGGCAGGAGTACAAGGAGTGGCAGCGAAAGGCAAAAAGAGAGGTGGAAAAGGCATATGACGAGCTGTATGAGAAGTGGATACAAAAGAAGGGGAAAAGGATTTATACCGATTGGCAAGACAGAGGGACCGAGCTGGGAAGGATGTGCTGCAGGTTAGGGTGATAAAGGACGCAAATGGGAATGTGCTGACGAGCGAGGAGAGTGTGTTGAGAAGGTGGATGGAGTATTTTGAGGAGCTGATGAATGAAGAAAATGAGAGAGAGAGAAAGAGAAAGAATATGAATGAGAATAGTGAATCTGGAAGTGGGGTGGATCAGTAAGGATGAAGTGAGGACTGCTATGAAGAAGATGAAAAGTGGAAAGGCAGTTGGCCCAGATGGTATACCAGTGGAGGCATGGAAGTGCTTCGGAGAGATGGCAGTGGGGTTGTTAACCAGATTGTTTAATGAAGTCTTGGAAAGTGAGAGGATGCCGGAGGAGTGGAGATTAAGTGTACTGGTTCCGATTTTCAAGAATAAGGGTGATGTGCAGAGCTGTGGAAATTACAGAGGGATAAAGTTGTTAAGCCACACCATGAAGTTGTGGGAAAGAGTAGTGGAAGCTAGGTTGAGAGGAGAGGTGATGATCTCTGAGCAGCAATTTGGGTTTATGCCAGGAAAGAGCACCACTGATGCGATGTTTGCTTTGAGAATGTTGATGGAGAAGTATAGGGAAGGCCAGAAGGAGTTACATTGTGTGTTTGTGGATTGAGAGAAAGCTTATGATAGGGTGCCAAGAGAGGAGTTGTGGCATTGTATGAGGAAGTCGGGAGTGGTGGAGAAGTATGTGAGGATCGTGCAGGATATGTACGAGGACAGTGTGACAGCGGTGAGGTGTGCGGTAGGAATGATGGACCAGTTTAAGGTAAAAGTGGGATTGCACCAAGGATCGACTCTGAGCCCTTTCCTGTTTGCAATGGTGATGGACAGGTTGACGGACGAGATCAGACTGGAGTCCCCATGTACTATGGTGTTCGTGGATGACATCATGATCTGTAGCGAGAGTAGGGAGCAGGCTGAGGCGAGCCTCGAGAGGTGGAGGTACACACTGGAGAGAAGGGGAATGATAGTCAGTCGGAGTAAGATGGAGTACATGTGCGTAAATGAAAGGGAGGGTGGTGGTATGGTGCGGTTGCAAGGAGTTGAGGTGGGGAAGGTGGATGGGTTTAAATACTTGGGATCAACTGTCCAAAGTAACGGAGAGTGTGGGAGAGAAGTGAAAAAGAGAGTGCAGGCAGGATGGAGTGGTTGGAGAAGAGTTGCAGGAGTGATTTGTGACAGAAGGTTCGCTGCAAGAGTGAAGGGGAAAGTATATAAGATGGTAGTAAGACCAGCTATGTTGTATGGTTTGGAGGCGGTGGCACTAACAAAAAGACAGGAAGCGGAGCTGGAGGTGGCAGAGTTAAAGATGCTGCGATTCTCATTGGGAGTGACGAGGATGGACAGGATAAGGAATGAGTATATTAGAGGGACAGCGCAGGTAGGACGGTTTGGAGACAGTTTTTTTTTTTTTTTTTTTTTTTTTTTTTGCACACACGGCCACGCATGTACGGGTATGCGAGAGCAAAGGAACGGCCTTTGTGGTTGTTGTTGATTATTGCACGCGGTTTGAAAGTTTTATATGTATACATATATATATATATATTTTTTTTTTTTTTTTGCACGTACGGGCACGCGAGAGCAAAGGAACGGGCTGTGTGGTTGTTGTTTCTGGCACGTGGTTTGAATTTTTTTTTTGCACGAACGGCCACGCATGCACGTACAGGCATGCACTAGTTTTGTAAAATGTGTATTAAAAATTTTCCCCAAGGGTGCGACTTTGCCACCCTCATGATTTATTATTAGTCGATATCAAACACCTAGAAACAACAATAAAACATTGTATATACCAAAAAACACACCTCAGCCCAATATCATACCTTTTCCACTGGACTATCAGCTCAGAATGGTCGAAAGAACACAATGTGAAAAGACATGTCCATTCACTTCTTGGGGATCAATCCACTTCAGAATGATGCCAGGAAAGGACAGAAGTATAAACACAAGTGCATCCTGAGAATTGGAAGCACAGATTTATCTTTTTGGTTGTATTTATAACTGCGGTTATTATGAATTAGCACTCAGTTTATTCTTTAAAAAGTCACTGTGCACCAAATGCAACTGTTTATTCTTCAAATCCCACAATGGCTACCCTATCTTCAACAATGGCAGTGTACTCATTTTGGAATCAAACAGACGAGACCAGTCAGATGAGTGTCGTGCACAAGTAGAAAGGCACTGAACAAGAATCTCACATGTATTTTGGGGCTTCTTGATGTTGTCTCTCCACCATGTTCTTTTACTCTTCAATCTTAACTTCTTGAAGTTCTGAATCAGAGTCAACTTCATTTGTGCTTTCGCAAAGCTCATGACACTTCACATCTTGGACCTCATGAACTAACCAACCAATTATGTTCATGATGAGCAGCATCACAACCTGAGGACAGACAGAGAATTAGTAAAATATCACATGACATGATTGTGGCATGACAAGAGCAACAAAGGCAAAAGTAAATGTATAAAGCTATACATTATGAGAAGAGCAGCAGCAATGACATTGGCAATGTGGAAGACATGAACTCAATTTCCACGCAGGTTCAGCGGACAAAGGAGAAGGTTTAATAACATTACGTACGTGCGCACATACGGGAGAAATGTTCATCAATGAAACTCTCAAAGAAAAACCTGATCCCAAGTCTTGTATATCAAGTGGGGGAAGTGATTGAACAAGCAGGATAAAAGAGAACAAGCCTTTCATCTGGGAAAGAGTAATTCTTAGCACAGTTTGAAATCAAAATAACTGCTTTCTGCTACTGGGAAAGTTCTGGGTTTGCAGAACCTTCAGAACCTTCCTTCCACAGATCTCCTAATGTCTCTGTTCCCCACTGCTTTGTCCTTCCCACTCCCACCCCTCGTCTCATGCCCCCCTTGCTGCGTGTTGTGTGTGATCTCTCATACGAGCCTCGACAAGGTACACACACACACACACACACACACACACACACACACACACACACACACACACACACACACACACACACACACACACACACACACACACACAAAAAAGGGTTGGAACAGAGTGTAAACAATATTGGTTCCAGTGGGCAAGGCCTATCTATGTATGGCCCATCCAAGTACAGCCAATCAGAAAAGAGCACAACAACCTTTCAAAGTTCCCCAGGGTTTTAAGGTCCAGTCAATTACACAGATCAAGGACGTGAACCATTACTTCGGCACGTTCTCAGCGTTGATAAAGAATAACATTACATTCCGATGGGTGCTGCTCATAGGACCTCGGCAGCTTTTACAGTCTTGCCACAAAAACCGTGCATTACATTCATTCAATTTGTGAACTAAATAAGAAATATCTAAAGTTATATTTAATCATGTACTAATTGATATACTTATACTAATTGATATACTATTCATGAACTGAAGTCTTCCTGGAACTTATGCAACATTTCCATGTTGTTTAATAGTATTAATCAAAAATGACAAATCAATATCAACTGAAGGCAGATGTACACTGATGAGCCAAAACATTATGACCACTGAGAGGGGAAGTGAATAACATTGATTATCTTGTTACAAGGGCACCTGTCAAGGGGTGGGATATATTACGCAGCAAATGAACAGTCAGTTCTTAAAGTTGATGTGTTGGATGCTGGAGAAATTGGCAGGAGTAAAGACCTGAGTGACTTTGACAAGGGCCCAATTGTTATGGCCAGACGACAGGGTCAGAGCATCTCTGAAACGGCAAGACTTGTGGGGTGCTCCTGGTCAGCAGTGGTGAGTACCTACTGACAGTGGTCTGAGGAGGGACAAACCATAAACCGGTGATAGGGTGTTGGGCGCCCAAGGCTCATTGATGCGCGAGGGCAATGAAGGCTATCCCGTCTGGTCCGAACCGACAGAAGGTCGACTGTGGCACAAGTCACAGAAAATTTTAATGTTGGTCATGGGAGGAATGTGTGACAATCCACAGTGCATCACACCATGCTGCATATGGGGCTGCGTAGCCGCAGACCGGTCACTGTGCCCATGATGACCCCTGTCCACCATCGAAAGCACCTACAATGGGCACGCGAGCGTCGGAACTGGACCTTGGAGCAGTGGAAGGTCGCCTGGTCCGATGAGTCCCGTTTTCTTTCAGATCACGTGGATGGCCGTGTACGTGTGCGCCGTTTACCTGGGGAAGTGATGGCACCAGGATGCACTATGGGAAGACGACAAGCCGGTGGAGGGAGTGTGATGCTCTGGTCAATGTTCTGCTGGGAAACCCTGGGTCTGGGCATTCATGTGGACATCAATTTGACACGTGTCACACCTCCATAAACATCATTGCAGACCAGGTACACCCTTTCATGACAATGGTATTCCCTGATGGCAGTGGCCTTTCAACAGGATAATGTGCCCTGCCACACTGCACACATTGTTGGGGAATGGTTTGTGGAACATGAAGTGTTCACGGTGTTACGCTGGCCTCCAAATTCTCCAGATCTCAATCCGATTGAGCATCTGTGGGCTGTGTTGGACTGACAAGTCCGATCCACGGCGGCTCCACCTCACAACTTACAGGACTGGAAGGATCTGCTGCTTACGTTTTGGTGCCAGAAACCACAGGACACCTTCAGGAGGCTTGTAGAGTCCATGCCTCAGTGAGTCGGTGCTATTTTGGCGGCACACGGAGGACCAAGAGCATATGATGCAGGTGGTCATAATGTTTTGGCTCATCAGTGTGTTTTACAGGGAGCAAATGTTCCAGAATACATGGATAATTGTATCCATGTGTATGAATACATGGATGGAATCCTCTCGACTGCAGCATTTTACTAAAGTTCAAATAATATTTTATGAATGAGGAACAATGTCTTTATTCATTCATTCTCACTTTGAGCTAGCAACGCCAATTACAAATGCTTAAAGAGGAAATTTTCTTTCACAGTAACACAGGCAAAAATAACATTCCTTTCCTGTAGTAATTATCTGCAGACGACTCTTGTATATGAGAGTGCAACTCTCATATACGATATTTCTAACTGTAGAATTTTTGACTGGGAAATAGTAACAAATCTGTCCAACACAAACATCTCAAACCTGTACCGAAGCAAGTTTCAATTATTGCTTTTGAAAATTTGTGGCACATCACTGGAGATATAAATATTTCATTATCCATTCTCTCAAAATTTAACTCCAGCAGCGACGCTACTTTTGTGCCAACAGACTAATTTAATCCAGTAAAAAGCTCCAGGCCAAAAGTAGAGGATCCAATCTGATTGCTTTGTATATTTTGCAAGTGAACAGCCGTTCGAGACTTGAACATACCACAAAGACGATCACGAAAACAATCTGGACAGCCAGCAGTTGCCAGTGGAACTGCGTATAGGTCCCTTCTTCATCTCTGAAACCCTTGTATCTGTAAAAACACTTGTGATTAATACTACGACCCGTGTGCATTTCTGTCAAAACACTTTTCATACTTGTGACCATGAAACTTTTTCATTTCCATTTATTTCACTGAAAGGCATCACCTTGGTCTGAGATGACATCAATAAAATCATGAACGATTTATTTTTAGTGCCCCTTTTGGGAAGGCACTGCAAGAGGGGTGTCGGGGACTGTCATAGGTTGTCACTCCAGGTCCCCCGTACTGTCATGGGTAGTCACTTCAGGTCCCCTGTATTTTAAGCCCAAGGTCCTTCCATTTCCCATAGTTCACCACAATATTTAAGATAGATGCTGTGCAGTGTTGTGTGACTTGATAGTCACAAAATCAACCAACTGAGGTGGGCCAACTAATTGTTATTCTTTCTTCCCACGTGACATTCAAAATTATTGCTGTAATTGTAATTGGCAGAGGTTGGACTTCTGTTGTATTATGCGTTTGGGTTTGGTATGCATCTGCGTTGTGACGGGTCGTCCTGTTATTGCTGAATAAAGCCTACGGTGTTCAAATACAAACAAATCAAGCCTGTGTTTTCAACACTCCCTTCGGATAATTTCTGGGACACTGACATTGAATGTGCTTTTTCATAAAAACAAATCTGCTTGAACAGTTTTATCACGGGTGGGACAATAAAACCATGACTTTCAAAGTGTCCCTAAATAGGGTTACTGGATGTTAATGGATTCAGAAAATACGTGCACGAATTGCTTCCATTAAGTACTGCCATCAATGAAATGAAAGCACATTCGTCACAATGTAAAGAGAAAAGAAATAAACACAACACTGAAGCAAGAGCAGGAAATAAGAGAACAGAGAAGATGAATAAAAAAACAAAAATTAAGTGGTATCGCAACAACTCGGTTCTAAGTCAGCAGATCATGAAATCAGTACAAGTGGAGGAATGTCTGCACAATGACACGGTTAAAAAACAACAATTAACAAGTCTTCTCAAGCACACTTTCCCTTCTTCCCTCTCCTCAACATTCAAGAGTCGAAGGATCTACAATGTCCAGAGACTCGAATGAGAGGAGCAGTGGGAGGTGAGGATAGGAGGAGGAAAGATGGGGGGAGGTGCATGAATAAGAATTGGCACAGGGAGAAAGAGAAGGTGGAGCATTTGTCTCAATATCGAAAAAGTCAAAACATTATTGAAGAGTTTCGTTGTAGATTTAAGACCACCGTTGACGATATTGAACCCCTGAAATTAAATCTTCACACAGCATATCAAAGCCCACAATTTTATAAAAAAGTATGTCATCGTGACATGTTGTTGGCGCCGGTTCAAGCTTGGGAAGAACGCATTCGGCAAATATGTGATTATCATGAAGTTTTTTTTTTTTTCGATGCACACCTGTTTGAAGTGAAACCTGTTCTCTCCTGCGAATGATGAAATCAATACTGAGTGCCATCGAACTGATGAGGAAGCCAACGGCTGTGACGAGGAGAAAAATTTGGGTTTAGAAATCAGAATTCTTGTTCATCTTCATGGGAAAGGAGAAGAAGAATATCTTGAGGCAGTGTCGATAAGTGTATGTTTTATAGTTTAGTGAGGTTAATCATTGAGTTGCACTCCCTTTTGCCCTCAGAACAGCCTCAATTTATCAGGGGACTGGACTCGAGAAGGTGTCGAAAGCGTTCCACAAGGATGTTGGTCCATGTTGACTCCACTGGTTCCCACAGTTGTGTCAAGAGGGCTGGTGGTGGATCTCTACTCCGAATAGCTCGCTCAATCTCATCCCACAGATGCTTGATTGGATTGAGATCTGGTGTCTGGGCAGGCCACTGCAGTCAGCTGAATTCACTGTCATGTTCGTTGAACTATTTCTGGACAATCCTAGCCTTGTGGCATGGGGCATTATCCTGCTGAAGAAATCCATTCCGAGATGGATACACTGCTGCCATGAAGGGATGCACCTGATTGGCAACGATGTTCAGATATCCTGTGGTATTCAAATGTTGCTCCACATTTATCAAGGGACCCAATGTGTGCCATGAAAACACACCCCACATCATCACACCACCACCAACAGCCTGCAATGTTGACACACGGCATGATGGATGCATGTATGTACTCATGTGGATTTCTCCGTACCCTCGTCCTCCCATCAGTGTGAAACAGTAGGAACTGGGATTCATCAGACCAGGCAATAGTTTTCCAATCCTAATGTCCAGTGTTTTGTTCCTTACCCCACTGCAACTGCAGGTTCCTGTTTTATGCTGAATTAAGTGGAACTCTGTGCAGTTGTCGGCTGCAATACCTCATTTGTGTTGAGGTACGACGAGTTGTGCATTCTTTTATGGGTCTTTCGGCACCAGTGTTTAACTGGACTGTCAGTGACTAACTATAGCCCTGCACAATTAGTGTCAGCCTCCTTTGACCTCCTTCATCAATTAGCCATTTTTGACCACTGGCCTGGCATTGGCTGGATGTCCTTTGGGTGGTAGACCATTCTTGATACACAAGAAAAACTGTTGAGCGTGAAAAACCCAACAGCATTACAGTTCTTGACACACTCAAACCGGTTGGTGCACCTGACACCTTCTTCCATACCCTGTTCAAAGGCACTTAAATCTTTTCGCTTGCCCATTCATCCTCTGAATGACAAACATACACAATCCATGTTTCAATCATCTCAAGGCTTAAAAATCCTTTAACCTGCCTCTCCCCCTTCATCGACACTGATTGAAGTAGATTTAAGAGATGCAATCATTAAGGGATCATAACTTTCACCTGGATTCACCTGATCAGTCTATTTCAAGGAGAGAGCAGGTGCTCCTAATGTTTTGTACACTGAGTGTGGACGACTAAATATAAAATACAAAGTAATCCATTCGGCAACTCACTTGGATGACCAACTCACTTGATGTGGTACCTAACAGCCAACGCATTCAGTAATACGAGTGTGTTATGAAGTCCTTGTTTGAAGTAACCCTTCCAACATTGGTCAAAGGAAGCCAAAAAGTTGAGTCTATTTCAGCAACAACATTGCTTAGCAATTGATAAAAATGAAACAGTTTTGAGTAAACATCAACTTCAGGAAATACTGCAATGTTGTTCATCAAGTGACACCTACCTGCAAGGCGTGCCAGTCTCATTCACGTATTTTTGGGGGGAGTAAGCAAGGATGAATTCCAGGTAGCTCGAATTACTATCAGTGGCAGTGAAGTAATAAATGAGCCGGGGAAGGAAATCGGATGAAAATGCGATCAGCGCAGCCTGAAACCAAAGCAGAGGTAGAGTCACAGCATTGTTGTACCTGCTCATAAAGGCAGTTCAATGTACTCTTTTGTCTATATCAACAAGTAAAAATAGTTTGATGGGTGAATGTACATGAAAACATTGTGGACACGTCATGTTGCTCTTCCTTGAGTGTACAGAATCTACACATAATCATGAAAGTGTTTGCAGTTGCATTATGAACCAGAACAGCACTCGGTGGAGCGCATTCCTCCACCAGGCTGAACGGTTTACGTTTTTCATCCCATTGAGAGGCCAGATCTGAATCCAGACCTGAACCAAAATCGAATCGGCTCATTCTTGTCACCTACCCAATTCATCCACCAATTTTTGGCATAATTGTGAGTGGGACACAAAACCTTCCCAATTCATCCCACCCTCCTCCCTCACCCCAATTCAGACAGCTTAGCATTTCTCCATGCGTTTAGCAAGCATTCTAATCCCCCATACCATGATATTCATCTCTGTCTTTCAAAATTTGGAAAAGCAACCACCCACACCCCACCCCCTTAAAGCTTCATGTCCTCCTTTCTGCCTCCGTCCTCACCCTACCCCTTAAATGCTTCCCCAACGCCTCACCCTCAAAAACCTTCCACAACACAAACATTCACCTGCACCTCAGACACACAAACCTTCCCCTTCCCCCCACAGGACATCACTGACTCCATGGTATCACTCCCCAGTTACTGTCTCCTCCGAATTGATAGTCCTGAACCTTGCCCTTTATAATCAACTTGTACTTCACATGAAGAACTCAATTTTTCACTGTCCTTGTCTTGACCTTACACTCCCAACCCCCAGGAGTACCAATGGCTACAACTTCCCCTCCGTTCCCACTTCTTATTTGTATGTGTGTTGTATAGTCACCCTAACAGGGATGACTCCAGATACATCACTCTCAGACAACATGGACAAACTTTCAGCCATTCATCATCATATATATATCTCTATCTCTATCTCTATCTCTATCTCTATCTCTATCTCTATCTCTATCTCTATCTCTATCTCTATCTCTCTCTCTCTCTCTCTCTCTCTCTCTCTCTCTCTCTCTCTCTCTCTCTCTCTCTCTCTCTCTCTCTCTCTCTCTCTCTCTTTCTTCATCATATGTGGGTGTTGGTACCTCTCCCACCAGCCATGGCACTTCAGCAAAGGACTTCTGTGACTCCATGGGCCTGACTCAACATGGGAGCTTTCCTAACTAGATTTCTCCAAATGGCAAATCCTCCCTTTTGGACTTGGTGACAAACATTCCCACAAGTCTCCTGCTCTTCCTCTATTTCAATTGGTTCTTCTGATCATGTGGTTGTGAAAGTCAACATCTCTGGTTATTCCCAAGGAGCTGCCTCAACACCGGCAAGTCTGTCATTTCACTCAAGCAGATTTATTGGCAGGGACTGAAAAGCAGCCATCTCTCTTGAAGATTCGTCTCCCACATCCACTGCCTCTGTTAACTCGGGCTGTGAATTCTTCCACACAACTCTTGTCTGTCTCTCTCAGATTCATCCCATCTCGTCTTCAATTGTCCAACCCTTCTTTCCCCCCCCTCCCATTGCACAATGAATCCTGTGGTGAGGCAGTTGTTCTGAAACAACTTGTCTTCTCTTCCTGGAAGGCAAATCCGACCGACGGCAATCTCGGTGTTTTCCAAAAAGCCCACAACACGTGGGTCTCCACTCTCAGGAGAGATAGAAAACAACATCTGTCCAACCTTAAGAATGAACTTTCAAACTTGTCTCCCTCCACTTTAACCTCATGGTGCCTTGTCACGTCTGTCTCTGTAGTTTGCTCCACCTCCATCCCTTCTCTATCTTCAAATGGCTCCACAGCCAACTCCGCTCGTGAAAAGGCTGAATGCCTCAATTCTGTGTTTGCTTCCAAATCTTGTGTCCCCAACCCTCACTCTTCTTACCTATCCTTCCCTGTTGTGTTGTACCCAACTGCTCCCGGACTCTGTCTTTGGCACCTGAGAAGTTGGAGAAGGTCTTTCACCCCTCGACTCTGACTCTGCTACTGGACCAGACAGCATCAAGTCACATGTCCTAAAAACCTGTTATGCTGGTCTTGCACATCCTCCGTCTGTCTCTGTCTGTCTCTGTATGTCTCTGTATGTCTCTGTATGTCTCTGTATGTCTCTGTATGTCTCTGTATGTCTCTGTCTGTCTCTGTCTGTCTCTGTCTGTCTCTCTCTCTCATCCAGTCATTTGCCCTCGGTCATCTTCCATCTGCTTGGAAATCTGCCAACATCACGGCACGAGTTAAAAAAGTGCAAAAACTGATCCCCTCAACGACAGAGCTGTCAGCTTACTTGAAATAATCAGCAAGGTCATGGAATCCATCAATGCAGTCGATATAAAAATCTTCCTCTTCTCCAACCTCATCTCAATTCACCAATTTGGTTTCAGACCAGATCACTCGACCTTGGACATGCTGCTTTGACTCACCCGACAATGGATGGAAGCCCTCAATGTCAGATATGAGATCATGGCCATCTCTCTGGACATATCTTGTGCTTTTGACACAGTCCAGCATCCTGCCTTGCTCTCCAAACGGTCTGCCTTTGGCATCAAAGGCCAACTCCACACATGGATTCCTGACTTCATATTCCTTCGTAGCCGATGTGTGGCTCTCAATGGATCCTTTCATCTCCTCTCCCTCGAAAGGTTGAAGTGCCCAAAGGCAGTGTTCTGGGCCCAGTCCTATTCCTGATCTTCATCAATGATATCTCTCACTCTCTGGAAAATACTCTTTTTCTATTTGCTGACGACTCCACCAAGTGCCATGACATCCCTGATCCTTCAGACAGGCAGGCTGCAGCCACTTCCCTCTCTTCAGCGTTGAACAAATCACAAACTGATCAAACACCTGGAATATGTCTTTCAATCCTGACAAATCTCACACTCACGATCTCTCTCCGAAAGAACCATGTGGCAACCGAAACCCCCACCTCGCCAAATCTACTTTCTTAGCAATCCTCTTGAGGTGGTTCAGTCATTCAAACTCCTGCTTCTCACCATCAGCTCCAATCTTTCTTGGGCAAACCACATTTCAACGTTTGTATGACGGAGGATGCCCAGTCGGCGGCTGACTTTTGAGGCAAAGTCCTTCCTTGGCACACCTGAAGTCCTGTCCACCTAGAAGGCCTTCGTCTGCAGTTTGATGGAGCACTGCTCTGTCCTATGGGCTGTCCCTCCACCTCACATCTTGCTCAGTTGATGCTGTGGAAACCAAGGCCTTCAAGATCCTTGGAATCTCTCACACTGAGCCTGAGTCTATGGGCTTATCACTTCGCCATTGCAGACAGGTTAGTGGTTTCTCTGTTCTCCTTTCTGGTCTTGTACTTCTGCTCTTTCAGTGCTTTGTCCCACCGAGCCACCCCCCCCCCCCCGGTTTCTGCAGGGTTCACACGGTCCACCATCAACCCTCTTCCAGGAAAACTACCCAAATCCAGGATCACTGCTCACTTCAACTCATTTGTTCCTCTTTTTTCTCCACCTACAGAATAAACTTCCAGATCCTCTTCAATCTCATTCCTCCCTTCAGGTCCTCAAGATGGCTGGTCACCATCTCAGATCATCCCAAATCCAAAACCATGATGTTTATACCCTTGTTAACCCCACCCAAATCCCTCTTAATTTTCCAGTTTTTACTCCATGGAGTTTCCTTCTCCAAGCATGTGTGTTTTGGTGGCCTGTTTTTGGCTGCTCCGTCCTGATCTCTTCGATGTGCTCGCTCTCCCATGAGCCTCAACTCTGTATGCAATTTTTTAAAATAATAACTAATCCACAACTTTTTGAGATATCGGGCTATGATTTGTTTTTGCCCCCATCTGTCAATGGTGAAGAATCACTTTTAAAATGATCATGTTCGGATTCGGATCTTCACCAAAATCGAAACAGTTTGTCCTTGTCATACACCTAACATGTCCACCAAATTTCGTCCAAATCCATCCACAACTTTTTTAGATATCCAGCTCACAGGCAGATACACAGACAGACAGGAGTAAAAACACAACCTCTGTCCATCTTTGGTGGCGGAGGAAATAAAACAGGATGCTGGTTTCAGTTTTACACCTGCTCACATCTGGTTTTGTTCAACCTGCTGTGTCTACCATTAATCCATCCCCAGCTCCACCAGACCACACACATGTCCCTCCAACAACTTGTTTATCTCATCTCCCTCTCTTGGTCAAAGACAATCCACCCAGCATTCATCATTGTCAATCTCTCAGGGTTGAGGGTGATCTCTTCTCGAGGTTAGGTTTGGGGGTTATTGATTCATCTGTGGGTTGAGAAGTCCGATCCTCGAACTGCAGACTCCGACAGATGTCGCAGGCAGTGGTTCGGTAGTTGTACCCTGCTGTTCTCGGTCTCATTCATTCCCTTTCCTTTTGCTTCTCCTGTTTTCCAGCTACCAGGACAAAGCAGTTTTCCTCAAATAGGTATGTGCCCTCTCTCACAAGACAACACCATGTGGGTTGGTCCTTGGCTTGCCCGTCCCAGTTTGTGGTGTAAATGTCACACTTCTCAAAGATTGATTTTCGTGTGTCCTTGAAGTGTTTCCTCCAGCCCCCACATGGTCCTTGTCCATGGCTGAATTGTGGATGTAGAAGGCTTTTCAGGTGGTTCCCATAGGTCACCAGGCTTCACAGCCACACGGCAAAATAGGAATAACAGTCTTGTAAGTGAAGAGCTTCAATCGGGTCCTGATGTTGCGATTGTTTAACACATGATATTTCACTCTTCCAAAGGTATAACAGGCACATCAGATCCAATGATGAATCTCCTCATTGATGTTGGCTTTCTGTGAAAGATAACTAGCAAGGTATGTGAAGTGGTCGACATTTTTCAGCTGTTGCCCATTAATGGTGATCTTTGACAGGGTGGATGTTTGGGCTTAAGTCGGCTGGTTGAAACACCTTCATTTTTTTTTCAATGCTGAGTTATAGACGCAGGCACTGGTATGCTCGAGACAAGCAACTATGCCATTGAGGAGTTTGTCAAGGATGAACATCTTAATGACGAAAAGAAAGATGGAAAGTGGAGATGGAGGAATTGTGCAACCCTGCTTGACACCGGTTCGGATGATGAAAGATTCCATCTCGGAGCCATTACATTGGATACAAGCAGAATCTCGTCATGAAGGGGTCTTAAGATGGTGATAAATTTCCCTGGGCAGCTGAACTTCATCAGGATATTCCATAAAGCATCACAGCTGACGGAGTTAAAGGCTTTGGTAAGAACATTATGGCCATGTAAAGGTCCTGCTGTGATGATCTCTGCATTTTTCCTGGATCTGCTGGGTCACAAAAATCACGCCTGCAGTTCCCATCAATGGTCTGAAGCCACATGAGGACTCGGGGAGGATTTCCTCTGCCAGACGGAAGAGTCAGTGCAATAATGTTCAAGCGAGGATCTTTCCAGCAATGGAGAGGAGGGCAACACCTCTGTTGTTTCCGCAGACAAACTTGTCTCCCTATTTTGAAAATTGTGGTTGACATTTGCATTCCTCAGTCGGTGGGGATTTCGTCTGTGTTCCAGATTACATGGAGCTCGTTGAACAGTGTTTCTGTGCCCACTTTAAAAACATCAAGTGGAATACCATCGGGCCAAGATGATTTGTTGTGATTTATCATTACTCGAAGCACCTGTTCCGAACGGGATTGGCCAGGTGGTTATGTTATTATCCTTATTCAAACGTGCAATTCAAAATACCTGTCCAAAATACCCCTTACTGCATAATTCAAAATACCTCAATGCACTGGAAAACTTAGGGACAGGAATACTGTCTTTTGAAGGGTGGGGACTTGTAATAACCTCTCCCACAAAACACATTTACATGAAGAATTTGCATCTCCCCCCCCCCAAACCCCCCGACACATTTTCATCGAGAATTTGCACCTTCCCTCCTCCCCCCCCTACACATTTACATGAAGAATTTGCATCTCCCCACCCCCCCCGCCCTAGAACTGCCGGAGGAATAGTCACACACACACACACACACACACACACACACACACACACACACACACACACACACACACACACACACATACACACACACACACACACACACAGACACACACACACACACACACACAGACACACACACACACACTACAATTTGTGTGTGTGTGTAACGATATCCTTATTCCTTACCCTAAAATAACAAATGATGTGTATAAATGGAGCTGCGATGGTAAGACTCATGTTAAGCACTGGACAAGTTAAACTCTCATTCAAAGTTCTAAAACGGACAAACTTGTACAACACAGTGACCATAAAATAATTTGAAAAAAACAATGTCTCAGAAACCTACATGGAACAGGACAGCAATGTGGACTATCCAGGTCAGGATGGTCAAAAATATTCCGTTGTCCTTGACACGTTCAGGTATCGGGCGCTGGTAGTAAAAAAGGAACTTCTTTGCATCCAAGCGGATCTCGATCCAGTTGTTTATCATAATGAGGAGTGGAGCAGGTGGGAAAGCCACAGAGAACATGGTGAGGAAACAGAACTGGATTACTGGGAAAGGAGAGAGAGGGAGAGAGAGAGGGGGAGAGAGCACGAGAGTCGATTAAGATTTTTCATTCACTTTGCAATCAAAGTTTTATTTGAACAGAATGTGCAATATTATATCTTA